>NW_006239205.1:384301-391033 GCF_000226075.1 Solanum tuberosum | reverse complement strand
TGTATCATCACTATAGCTCTTAAGTGATGGTTGTCAGTTAGAGAAACTTCCACATAATTAATTGTATTCTTATATACACAGTTTATTTGTATTTTACATACATTTCAGAGCTATGTGTATCTTTGCTTACATACAGAGTATTTTTGTATTTCCAAATACACAGAGTTGACATACATGTTTTAAATAGCTTTTCTTTATATTGCACTTGTTTTATATTGCTTTATATTGAAATGAGTTCAGTTAATTAAGTTGAGTTGAGTTGAGCCAGGTAAGTTCTCAGTTTCTTTCAAGCTTATGTCTTGTTTTAGAATTCCCCTCGCATACTCGTACATTCAATGTACTGATGTCATTTAGCCTGCATCTTATTATGATGTAGACACAGGTAACCAAGATCATCATCCAGCACCTCGTTGATCCAGTTAAGCATTCAGAGTCAGTTGGTGAGCCTCTTTGCTTTCCGGAGGGCTCCTTTTTATCATTTGCTTTTAGTATTTCATTTGCTAGGATGATTGAGGGTCTTGTCCCGACATCCCTTCTTGTTTTAGAGGCTTCATAGACAATCAGTAGTTCAGTTGTATTTACATTATTATTTCATATGTTAAGACTGGAGTTGCCATTTTGGCCAAGTTGAATGTTTGACCTTCAAACGCTCTAAGTTATTTTATTAAACAATGAGTAGAAGTGCATTTGATCATTATAATAATGCTTAAAGTCTTTCACTGAGTAAGTAAGCCAGACCAAGGGTTCGCTTGGGGCCAACAATGGTTCTCGAGTGTCAGCCACATCCGGGGTACAGGTTTGGGGCGTGACAAAATCACAATTATTAATAAGTTAAAATATTTAAAAGTCATATAAAAAAATCAATTGACTCTCAAAATTCTACGAGTGACACAAAAAATGGGTTAGAGGAAATGACATATATTATTTGACAATGACGTTAAAAGTATTATAAATCACAATAATTAACAACTTAAAAATTTAAAAGACAAAAACTAAATTGGCTAACTCTCGAAATTATATCAATACCACATAAATTGGGACATGAGAAGTAACAAAAATTATTTAAAAATTACGTAAAAGGTACTGCAAATTACAATAATTAACAATTTAAAAGACATAAAAATAATTAAGTTTTGAAATTATATCTATGCCGCATAAATTGGAAAAACGAAATAATATATATTACCTCAAAATCGCTTAAAAAAACTATAAATCACAGTAATTAATAACTTAAAATATTTTTAAAAATCATATAAAATTTTGAATAACTTCTCAAGTTTCATCCGTGTCACATAAATAAAAATAAAAATAATATATATTGGGCCATGCTGGCACGGATCTCGTATCTTGTATATATATTATTATTACTATACTATAGATGAGGCTACAAGCTGGCAACTCTTCATCAACATGCCTGCTTGTAGCAAGGGGTAGTTTGGCAACTTAAAGTTTTCTTTTTTTAAAATTTGTCTTTTATCACTTTATATATATTAAAAAATTATGTAAGAAGTAGTATAAATCATAATAATTAATAGCTTCAAAATATTTGAAAAGATATAAAAATATTTTGTTAACTCTCAAAATTTCATCTATACACATAAATTGGGATAAAGAGAGAGATATATTATATAAAATACATAAAATATATTGTAAATCACAATAATTAATAACTTAAATATCAAAAAGAATTTATAAAAAAATTGATTGACTTTTGAAATTTCATTTATATCACATAAATCAACACAAAAAGAGAAATATATATTATGTGAAAATTACGTAAAAAAGATACCATAAATCACAGTAATTAGCAACTCAAAAAATCTCTCTCTATATATTTGTAAATATATATAAAACCTTGGTTAACTCTAATATATAAAAACATGTTAAGAAATTGATTAACGTAATATATGTTGGGCCCTGTGCTAACACGAGGTCCATATCTAGTTTTAATATATTGCTCCACAATCCACATAAATAATCTATGGAAAAATCTTTTTGGCCAGAAAATTGCAGAATGATAAAATAACATAGTTCACACTATGTTATTTTATCTTTTTGAGCATTTTTACCCTTTTAACTTTAATATCTTTTAATTAAAAAATGGAAAAAAGATTAGTTTATTTTAAAGTAAAAAGGATATTATAGACTTTTTAAATTCTGACCAAATTCTGACCAAATTTTCTGGCCATTTAGCATTATCCTTAATCTATTGTGTGGCTCTTTGTCCATTGCCTCATCACCTATAGAGGCAAGGAACATTAAGTACTTAATTTAGTGAACCACTAATTAGAAAGATCAAAATAATTTTACAGTCCTCTTCGAAAGTGGTGGAAGTCTTAGCCAACTCCCTAAAACATCAGAGCTTTTCATTACAAATATGGCCATAAAAAGGCCAAGAATCAGAAATGCTTTTGGAACCCATTTTTTCTCCTTAGTGAGTGATAGTTTAAGTATGAAATTTAAAAAAGAGAGGATATTTATGTAATTAATTAACGATATAGCTTGATTGCTGCTAAATATGTGTTTCAACAGGTAAATAATACTCTTTGTAAATTTCCTTCAAGCCTATAACAACATTGAATGCAATGACAATTAACTAATGCTTTCACACTCATTATTAGAGTCTGACTATTTTGGATTCGTGCTGAGTAGGACTCCGTTCGGGAAAAAACGTTCAATTTTTTCATACCCAGACTCAAACCCGAGATCTTTGGTTAAGGAAGGAGCAATCTTATCTGCTTCACCACATCCGTTGGTGGTTGCATGCTTTATATTTGTGATCTTCCTCTTTTGCTTTATTTTTGGAAGCTAAAATTGCTTTATTTAGCTACTCTTGCATGAGGTAAGGTTTGGTCCTCCTCTGTAACCTTTTGCTTTGAAATAGAATCTTCATTGCTGTTAAAAAAAAAAAAAAGGTTCAAACCCTCACCAATCGTATGAATGTTTAGGTAGTCAAACTAGGTGAAAGTTCTGGACAAATGGATAGTAATTCAATTGGTTGACTATCTGAACTTTGAGGGATATTGATTTCATTTTAATCAAAATAAAGGGAGTAATAGATTGTCCCCAAAGTTTCAATGTGTAAGTGACTTTTTCGAACAACTCTAGGCCGGGGGCAATCTATTACTTTTTTTTCTAAAAATATTTTCAGAGTAGTGTTTAGTTGCATATTATAAGTACGATTTTTTGGCTAATTTTTTAATATGAGTTTTTCACAAACCAATTCTCTTCGGGATTCACAACACTTGTTTTGAAATACGCATGTTCAAATACAACTTTAACTTCAAACTATTTTTCAACTTTGTTTTATTAGGAAAATATTATTTTGGACTTGTTTAAGAGTCGCCACTTAATTTTTAAGAAAAATCAAGAAAACTATTGTTTTCAAAAGACTAAAACAGTAAATCTATTGAAAACTATTTAAAGAGGGGTTCGAGGTTCCTATTAATATTCTAGGAAGGTTTTTAAGGCACCTAGAATATCCGCTAATGCGGTTATCCAACAATCAATTTATTTGGCTAAAATAATTTTGACTTTAACTTAAATTGCAAAAATTTGAACTATTTTATAGTTAGAATTATTTTTAAAGGGGAAAGGGGGGAAATATTGAAATATTATCTAAGTGAAAAATTTTTGTGAAATTATTTATTTATTATTTAAGTCAAGTAAAGACGAATAATTGGTTAAGTAATTAATTCAAAATGGGTGTCTTTTGGGGATTTGAAAATTTTAAAACCCTTAAGACTAATAGCAGATAGTGACGAGTAAATAAACACAACAAATAAAGGAGGGAAAGAGATTTGGGCCCAAATCTGGTTTTTTCTGTCCGCCTGGGCCAGTATTTGGGCCCATTTTCATTTTGGGCCTTTGGCCCAATTTTCACCTGTTCTAAGAACTAACAAGTAATAGTAAGTAAAATGGCGAGGGCTTAGGCCCAATAATAACAAAATACAATTCTTAAAGAGGAGTGGGCCTTTTAAAACCCAAACTTTCAATTTCTCGATATATGGCATCTTTCAACTTTGGGACCTGTTCGTCAATTTTTTAATAGGCTGGCTCGGATAAAAATAGAATTGGGCCTCCATGGCCCAAAGAGGAATACAAGGAGGGGATCCAGAGGACCCGGATAGATTTCACATGCAAACACAAAAATGAGAATTAGTAACCCGCAATAATATATCTGAACCAATCACTAAATAATGAATGTATCAAAAAGGAGCACGACTTATCAATATAGCAAACAACTGGCAGTAGCTTAGCTAACAATGTCACACTACACTAAACGCGATCCTTAGCTAGAAAAAGAAGAAGAAGTAAATACTTGATCAAGACGCATCATGCTAAACAGTCAGGCAATGAAAGATTTGAGAAGTGGGGAAACTAAGTTGTTAACATTAATTCCATGACGTTAAACACTAATAATTTTAGATCCAAAAGAAAAGACTTGTCCGAGCTTACAAAAAAAAGAAACAAGTTGATAGAAGACATGTAAGTCACAATGGCATTTGATAATTGAATGCCAGATTTCCAACGTATAAGATCCCAACTGCCGAAAATTAAGGCTACTGCTATATCTATGGTAACCATTTCAATATTGTGGCCCAAAGCTTAATACATAGTAGTAATTTGAAGGAGAGGCAAGTGACAAGCAACTTTAAAAGTTATTAAAAGAGCAAAATTATAGAGAAAGATACTCATGCTTAAACAATGCAGAACAAACTTAATTAGTAAACTGGGTATTGTAATATTATTATGTATTTAACCTTTGCAATAATTATGATAGGTGTATGAAAATAAAATAAAATGAAGTACCGCATACACTTTAAACTTATTATTATTTTTTTTGGTATTAATAAAATATGCTTATAAATTAGATAAACAATTAATTAGTGTCGTCGTTTTATTGAAATAACCCGTTCAAATCTATCAACATAAAAAAAAGGAAATTATATCATTAAAAGACATCTTTTTATTTTATAATAATTTAATCCAATTAGGAAATTATATCATTAAAAGACATCTTTCCATTTTTTATAATAGTTTAATCAAATTGGCAGCAACATTATGCGCCTTTAAGTAACGCCTACTTAGTAAAAAAAAGTATATCCGTCAAAAGTTTTAATGGGTTTTAAAAATTTATTTATTTGTGAAATTCATATTTACATGCTATAAAAAAAGTAAATTATTTTGTCATTTCAGATTTCTCTTAATGATGATAAATTTGTTGAGTGATTTTATTGACATAAATATCTAAGTTGAGAGATCATTTAGGATATTAACTTCGACAGAAAACATAAATCAAATCATGCTAAAAAAAAAATAGACAAGTGAAGATAAATTTAAAATGGGCAGGGGTGGAGAAAAGTGGGTTCGACGAGATTCAAGCAGAGGATTTGATAAGAGGAATAAGCAAAAGCAAAAACTAGAGCAAGCAGGGGAAACAACAACATTGAATACGAATCAGCAACATTTTGAATCAATACTAGCATTAGATACAGAAAAAATGTTTTTAAAAAAGGGATCGCTCAAGAACGTAAGCATGACATATTCGGGAGTAATTTAAACACTTGTATTCAAACTAAACAAGTTTTCATCCATGAGTATTCTAATCAAAATAAGATTAGAACAAAATGAAACCCCAAAAAAAAAGAACTCCACAGAAACAGGTTTATCCAAAGTCTAAACAAGACGCGGAAGAAAAGAGATATTACCTTTTCCGAGCAGCGAACGGGGACGGGACGAGGCTAGCCGTGAGAGCTTCCACCACCACACACAAAACTTCAAGAGTTCCAACAGCACACCAAGAGAAACTAAATGAAACCCGAATAACTATCTTCCCAGAACCTTGAACTAGAAAGTTTTTCCAATAATTTATCAAAACGTAAAATCGAGTGTTCCTCAAAACCTCCTGTAAACTATGCCTTTGTGAGTAAAGCTCGGCTAACTTTCTATATTTTTTTTCCCAAAAAAAATCCTCCCCTTCCCACAGTGAACAAAAACAATTATATAGAAGGGAGAATATGATTCCGAAAAATGGGGGGAAAACGGATGAAAATCCGGATAGAAGGGCCCAATTTGAAATTCAAATCCTCAAAAAAAACTTACACCATTAAGGGGAAAACAAGCTTTTTTCTGAAATTTCAACTTCATTCCGGAAAAGGAATGGAGGATGGACGGCTGGATCGATTCCCATCGTCCTTGGAGCTCGACGTGGCCTCATCTCACAACTGCAAGGACGACCCTTTGCTGAAAATAGAGCTGGAATCGCTGGGTTTCGACTTTTGTCGCGTCTGGAATGGGGAAAAACACAGGGTACTGTTTTGGGTGTTGCTATACGTATTGTGTGTTTGGTGGGTATTGTAATGTTGGGGTTATTTTTGTGTATTGGTGGACCGGGTCGGATGGGAATTGGGCTGGATCGTTGGGGCCATTGGTGTTGTAACATATGGGATTTGCTGGAGTTGTGGCTGAAACAGAGGATGGGCCTGGGTTGTGGGGAATTTCCAATTGGTTTGGAAAGGTGAAAAGGAATTGGAAAAAGAGATGGGCTGCTGAACTTGTAAAAGAGGCCCACGTTTTGGTCATTTAATATAACCACATGAACTATTGATTTGATCAATGTATTTCACTAGTGAATTTGGCTAAAACTTAGATAGGATGAATAAATATAATTAATTAACGAGCTTCTTGATTTCAATGAAATAAAATAATTAACTTAATTATAAACTAATT
>NW_006239205.1:374599-384201 GCF_000226075.1 Solanum tuberosum | reverse complement strand
ATTCTTATCGGGGAAGGTCAAAATTGGGTGTCAACAAACTTCATCTTCAAATACTAATTATTATTTCTCAAATAACATTAATATAATTCATGTCCAAACGCCTAGCTAAATTGACCTAATTAATAGGGCAATTATATTGGTAGTGTATCCATTTACAAACCTTTTCTTATACAGTCAATCAAATGTTGCATAAACAGGCAATAATTATTTTCCCTAATCCCTATGATTAAATTATATAATGGAGGTATTACTCTATGTCAAATAATAACACTTAACATTTGGTGCAGGAAATTAGTAGCAAAGAAAAACATGAACATGAAGAGTTGAAAGAAAAAGTAAGGCAAATGTTAGTTGAGTCACCTAATAATAGTACACAAAAACTTGTTTTGATTGACACAATCCAACGATTGGGAGTGGCATATCATTTCAAAAATGACATCGAAACATCCATTCAGAACATTTTTGAAGAGTCTAAAAAATGATGACGATCTATACGTTGTTGCTCTTCAATTTCGACTAGTGAGACAACAAAGACATTACATGTCTTCTGGTAACTAATTTATTCCTATTTTGTGTGGCTCTTTATTAATTTCTTTGATATAATTATATTATGATGTGAAATCAGATGTCTTCAAAAAATTCACCAATCATGACGGAATATTCAAGGAAACTCTTACTAAAGATGTGCAAGGATTATTAAGTCTATACGAAGCAACACATCTAAGAGTACACGGAGAGGAAATTCTTGAAGAAGCTCTAACTTTTACCGTCACTCATCTGGAGTCCATGGCCCCTAAATTGGGCAACTCAGTCAAGGCCCAAGTTAGTGAAGCCTTAAACCAGCCCATTCATACAAATCTACCAAGATTGTTAGCAAGGAAAAACATATATATGTATGAGAACGATGAATCACGTAACAATTTACTTTTGAAATTTGCGAAATTGGATTTCAATATTTTGCAAAAGGTGTACCAAAGAGAGCTTAGCGAACTTACAAGGTAAAGATTAGTACTCTTATACCCTCTTCAATCTCATAATTATGGTTCTTACGTAACTAATCCCTAATTAATATATATTTGATATTTTATACTATAGATGGTGGAAAAATATCGATGTTGCAAATAAATTTTCATATGCAAGAGACAGATTGGTGGAGTGTTATTTTGGAGCAGTTGGATTGCATTTTGAGCC
The DNA here is from genome assembly GCF_000226075.1 of Solanum tuberosum. Lineage (NCBI taxonomy): Eukaryota > Viridiplantae > Streptophyta > Magnoliopsida > Solanales > Solanaceae > Solanum > Solanum tuberosum. The sequence goes on along the minus strand of NW_006239205.1, from coordinate 383,010 downwards.
TCAACAGAGTCGTGCAAGAATAATGACAGGAAAAATAATTGCCATCATTAGCATTGTTGATGATACATTTGATGCTTATGCAACATTTGATGAACTTGAGCTTTTCACAAATGCAATAGAGAGGTAAAGTATAACAATGTTATTCCCTTCGTTACATTTTATGTGGCGGTAATTTGATCACGTGTAAGAATCAAACTATTTATTTTTTGTATAATTTCATGCAGATGTGACATTAGTGCCATGGAATTGGTGCCTCGAATTTTTTTTGTGAATTCAGACAAATATTGATTTTTTCAATTTTTTTTTTAAAATCACATGTTTTGACCCAAATACCAAGTATTATAAGTCATACTACTATAATTAGTTTTTCAAAAAAGAGCTACAATAATCAATAATTCAAAACATTTCATAAAATCGTGGAATAATAAATGCCCTCAATTTTGCCTAATCTGAATTTACATAGTTTTGGATATTATACGTATGTTTCATAATAAATGTGATGAGTTCCATGGAAATCGAAGAGAAAAATATAAGCAAATTTACACTATTGGTGTATATTGATACTTGATATTGATAATAATAGTGAACGGTTAGTCGAACAAATTATAATAATATGAAATTATAAATTTAAATAATTATATAAAGTGAGAATTCCGCCCAAAAGTAAAACACCGTATTGACAGAGCAAAACCACTCTTTCAAAGGTGGGATCAATCCCAACCTATTCTTCTTAGCCTAACAATCTATTCGTGGAAGTAAATTATCCAAAAAGTCTCCTTACTAGACCTAACATCCTGTCATCGCTTTCAGATACAAGGAAGTTGGACTAGTTATTAGACCAACTATCTCACGCTCTCTCTCTCAAACCCAGCCAAAGGAAAGTATTATCATACCATAGCATAATTAACAAACATTACATGATGGCTTTTATTTCTTGATAATAATTCTTACAATAAGCTCCAAATTTAAAGCAGCAAGAATATTACTACTACATCTTGCCACTAATTAGTACAAGGTGATACTTATATATTACTATTCATTCACCTTTGTATCTAGGAACAACACTTCCTGCCGCCACCACCACGTCCACCGTGGCCGCCGCCACCACCACGTCCACCACCGCCTGAGTATCTACCACCACCATGGCCTCCACCACCGCCACCACCACCGCCAGGGTATCCACCACCACCACGGCCGCCACCACCACCACCATGGCCACCGCCAGGGGATCCACAACCACCACCACCACGGCTGCCACCACCACCGCCAGGGTATCCACCACCACCACCACCACGGCCGCCGCCAGGGTATCCACCGCCACCGCCACCACCAGGGTACCCGCCATATTCGGCTTCATGTACTTCATTTTTGTTACTGGATTTCTTGGCTGCATCAATTACGTAAACAAGAATGTTATTCTTAACTTGGTTTTTTTTTTTCAAAAAATATTATTTCCGATTTATTTTTCTTACTATTTTTTATGCCTAAAAAAAAATGAGACTTTCCTTCTTTGGCAACTCCTTATTTTAGCTTTTCCACGTGGTATGTTTAATATCAGAAGATTCAAAAATTCTAAATCATAAGATTCAAAAATTCTCGTTACTTTTTTTTAAAATCTGCATACGTCAAAACCAAACAAATAAATTAAAACGGAGGGAACATTTTTGTTTAATACCAACTCTGCATTATAAAGTTCTGTAATCCATAACTTATATGGAGATTTCTCGTCAAAGTTCAGAAGGTTAAAATATACTATATAGTAATATATATGCAAAATTTCATTAGGTTCAGCATGGACTACCTTATGTTTTACTTGAGTCGAGAATGGATCGAATTAAACAACTTTTCTATCTTCACATGATAAGAGTATAGTTGTGTACATACCACCTTCCCATATCCTTTATGACATTACACTGAATATGTTATTATTGTTATCGTAATATACATGCAAAATGTAAAACTAATTATATAAATTGAACAATTAGTAAGAATAATTGGTCAAGCTAGCATCTAGAGCACAAGTAGAAATATTCATCTGAACTCAATATTTTCGAAATAAATTATAAAAATATATTATACTGAATGGATAGACTTACAATCCTCTTCAGAAGTAGTGGTGGAAGTCTCAGCCAACTCCCTAGCTAAAACCTCAGAACTTATCATTACAAATATGGCCAAAAAAAGGCCAAGAATCAGAAATGCCTTGGAACCCATTTTTTTGTTTCCCTTATGATATTTGAATTAATTAAAGGATGATGAAATTGAGAGATTGTTGGGTTCTATTTATAGAAAGATTTGAATGGATAAAATGATTGAAGAGAGTATTATTTGGATGTAGCGGACAGAAGCAAATTCAGAATTTAAAGTTTATGGGCTTTTAACGATCTCAATTTTTTATTTTTTATTTTAAAAGAGGACTTTAATATAAGTACCCAAGAGGAATTAAAGTATTAAACCCTCACTGAAAACTTAAGTAGGTTTCGTTTCTACCATTGAACTAAGAACTTATTTTGTTATTAGATTTTCAACAAATATTTTATATATAATTAATAGATTTTTTAATATAAATAGAAGATTTATGTAAAAATTATTACGTTTCTGAAAATTCACGCTCGATACTCTAGATCCGCCCCTAGAGCGGGAACATGCATTTATGGAATTAATGTGTGGACCAATATTCAGTCGGCAGCTGAAGAAATTTAGTGAAGATTTCACATTTGAGTTCATACACATGACAAGTACTATATATAATTTGTTGCATTATATTTAAGTTAAACGTACATGTAACAAACTGATACATATTTATCTACATAAAAAGTCTAATTTGATATCTTTAAATTTGGATCGATAGATAAAGACTTGTCTCGCTACAAATTTATCGGACAGATTATTGTGATTTTAATATAAATTATGTTTTAATTTTAGAATATATTATCCGAAAGTTTCTGATAGATGAACACGAAATTAAATTTGACGTTCAACCTATTAATATCAAAATCTCAATAAATTTCAATGATTAAATCCAATCAGACCTTCAAAACTACAAAACATTATATTTCTCAACCGTACGTATTTAGTGGTGCGCATCGATCAGTTCGGTTCGGTTTAGGTGTTATTGGTTCGATTTATCGGTTTTCGGTTTGTAAATACTTCAAACCGATAACCAAGCATCGGTCGGTTCGGTTCGGTTCGGTTTTAGGTGTTATTGGTTCGGTTTATCGGTTTTCGGTTTGTAAATACTTCAAACTGATAACCAAACCAATAACATATTTCTTATCGGTTTTTGGTTAATCGGTTTATGGTACTTAACGGTTCGGTTTTCGGTTTAACCAATAAGAAAATACTCATATATATTATATACACGATAAGAAAATTTTCAAATAAACCATATGATTTTTCCAGCATTTGGCATGAAAGTAATAATCATAAAAGTAACAATCATTTTTCTTGCAAGTTTAGACACTAGACACATTCAAAGGAAAAAGTGTGAAAGTAACAATCGTTTAACCATTAACAATAAGACTAATAAATTTAGTATAGTCTTATTGGGTTATCGGTTTAACCATTAACAAAAATTATCAAACCGGAAACCGAACCAATAACCCAATAAAATTTTTTGCAAAACCGTTTAAAAACCGTTAGCCCAATAACCCAATATCAATAAACCAATAGTGTTTTTTTTGGTTCAGTTTATTGGTTAAATCGATTTTTGCACACCCCTATACGAATTTATGTGGGTTCATTATCCATTTTGGACACATTATAAGATCACCAAAATCTTTTTGTTAGCAAAGTAGTCGACGGCTCTTGTGGGGAAATGGTATATTAAATGTTGATGTTTTATTGGATTTATATCATACAAAAATGAATATAATATATTGCATTGAAATAAACATAGTCATGTGACTCTTTTGTGTTTCTTCATTGTCAAAATTTTCTAAAAATATTTTATTAAAAAAAAGTAAGTGACTTGTATTCTCTAAAAATGGTATACATGATGGAAAAAATAAATTTTACATTAGTGTTATTCTAACTTGATTGTCTCTCTAGTTCACCCTCGTCTCTACGTCCCTATCCTACCATGCACCACACCTCCTCTCGAAACCCATGCTCCGACAGGCTCTCAACACCCCCCCCCCCCATCCCCCTCGCCTTCATCCATCCCTCTTCCAACCTCAGAGTGTTTGTCTGATTATATTATAAATATTTTTGAAATAATATTTTTTTATCGTATCAAACATATTTTTAACATAAAATTATGTATATATATTATTATATATAATAAGTGGGGATAACTACTACTTAGCACATGACAAATGTTGGATGATATGTGCTTGCTAGTGTTGTACATTCTTCTTTTATGGTTGTACCTTTAAAATTTATATTATTGGACAATTTAAGCCAAAAAGTTTGACCTCATTTGGGCCCATTTATTATTTATATGTTTTCAATTTTCAATAAATGTTGTCTATCTAATTCTTTTTTTCAACCTTTTATTTTAAACTTCTTGAAATTTAATTACCTATTTATTACTCTCTCTATGCACTTTTAATTGTTATGATTTCCTTTTTAGAGTCAAACTATAAGAATTTTAACTAATATTTTACAATGTGTTTTTTCATCATAATCATAGGCAAAAAATTACGATTTATAGTACTTTTTGTATAGATTTTGCATATTTAAATTTTTTTCTAAAAATACATTAATACAATCTGATTTAACTTTGAAAATTAGTCAAATGGACTTTCAAAAAGCGCAACATGACAAATACAAGTGGACGGAGAGAGTATATTTTAGCTACAAAATATATTAGAGGTACAACTTTTTAAAAAATTTAAATTTTTATTGCGTTGACTCTTGAAATCTTATCATTGTCATATGAATTTGAACAAATTATATATTATTAAAAGTTACATAAAAGATGCTATAAATCACAATAATTAGCAATTAAAAATATTTTTAAATCATATATGGAATTTGGTTGACTAATTGGAATAGAATAAGTAACATGTACTATTTGAAAATAACGTCAAAATTTCTAGAATTCACAATAAATTAACAACTGAAAATATTTATTATTATTCACGTGAATTGAAATATGAGTAACCTATATTATTCAAAACTAACGCAAAAATACTATAAATCACAACAATTTAATAACTTCAAATATATTTTTAAGAAAACATATAAAAAAATCGACTGATCTGGCACATATATCATTTACAAATGACTTAAAAAGCATTAAAAATTACAATAATTACCAATTTTAAAATATTTTAAAAAGCTATATAATAAAATACGTTGACTCTCAGAATTCTATCAGGCTCACATATATTGGGACAGAAAAAATAACACATATCATTTTAAAATTACCAAAAAAGTATTATAAATAATAATAATTAACAACTTAAAATATCTGAAAGACATTTTAAAAGGGTTAATTTTGTAATTTTATCCATATCACATAAATTAGGACAAAGTGACCAGTAATGTACGTTATTTAAAAGTTACATAAAAATATTATAAATCACAATAATTAATAACTTAAAACATTTTTAAAAAATATATGAAAATTTGGACGACTCTCCAAATTTCACAACAAAAATAACATATATTGGGTCCATTTTAATTTATTTGTCTTATTTTTTTTTATATTTAAAAATTGCGTAAAAATACTATAAATCATGATAATTGACAATATAAAATATGTTTTGAAAAAAAATACAAAAAATTCCACTGATTCTTGAAGTGAATCTATCGTAAAAATACTATAAATCATGATAATTGACAATATAAAATATGTTTTGAAAAAAAATACAAAAAATTCCACTGATTCTTGAAGTGAATCTATCGTAAAAATACTATAAATCATGATAATTGACAATATAAAATATGTTTTGAAAAAAAATACAAAAAATTCCACTGATTCTTGAAGTGAATCTATCGTAAAAATACTATAAATCATGATAATTGACAATATAAAATATGTTTTGAAAAAAAATACAAAAAATTCCACTGATTCTTGAAGTGAATCTATCGTAAAAATACTATAAATCATGATAATTGACAATATAAAATATGTTTTGAAAAAAAATACAAAAAATTCCACTGATTCTTGAAGTGAATCTATCGTAAAAATACTATAAATCATGATAATTGACAACATAAAATATTTCAAAAATGTTGTATGTGGGTTGTCTTATTATGCCTTAAATAGCGTCAAAGAAAGTACAGGTTTGTGATAAAAAAATTTATTCCTTTATCCACGCAAACAATTGCTTCAAAAACTCGATTATTAGCCCCAAAACACACCATTTATATTATTGGTCCCGTGCATAGCACGGGCAACATTATCTAGTATATATATATATATATATGAAAAGATAACAGGCTCTAATAGCCACATACATACAGTTTTATTAATGCCGACGAATAAATGCTTGTGGAAAATGTCAAACAGACACTTACCAATTGTGTTGACAAAACGTCTTGTTTGTTAGTTCTGCTTATCACAAAAAAATGTATTAATTAATTATGCTCACCAACCAACCAACCACTAAACTCGAAAATTATTATTGAGTCGGATTTATTCATAAGAGTACTACTGTTAATTAGCTCGTTAGCATATATTAACTAGCGTCCTCTTATTTATATTTATGGTATACATATAAAAGTAAATATACACACAATATGAGTGTATGGAGAAATCAAAGGATTAATTTGTTTTGTGATAATTTCTATGATCGATAATACAAACTATGGTCATAGTGGATTCAATTCCGCGATAAAATAATTTCATAAATCTCCTAAATTAATGTTGATATTGAATTATGACGCATTAAAAAAACATTATTATAATAAGAGTTTGAACCCGGCCCATGTTAAATTCTGTGGTATATTATTAGGAAAAATTGTATGAAATAGCAAATTATAAATGAAATAGAAGATGAATTGAAAAAAGAAGGTAAAGCAGACCGGGCCTACTATGCAAAAGTTGAGGTAATTAAGCTTGCTTGATAACTCATCCTCATTAATTAATCTATGTAAAATAATTACTCTCACTCTATTCATTTTTATTTGTCCAGTGTTTCAAAAATACATTTTCACTTTTACTTGTCGGTGTGAACGTATGAAGAAAATATAATTACCATGGAAAAATAATTTAGTGAATTTGGTACACGATAAAACAAAAGTCATGTGATAATTAGTGAAATCTGTAACATCCCGCATCTAGAAATAATTAGAATGTAGTTTAAATCTGGAAATTTTCGTTTTTGGAACGTTCAAGGGAAATCTGGAAAATTGTAAGCAAGAAAAGTTGAGTTTTTGTCATTTTCAAATGATCATAACTCCTAGCTCAGGATGAGTTAGGAGTAATTATAGATATGGTTGGAAAGTTCTTGGAACTATCTTTCCAACGCCGCCAAGTTTGCGCGATTCCGATTTCGTAGGAGTAAGATATGCCCTTTGGAAATTGGGCTGTTGGATTAAGGAAATGTCCAATCCGGATTTTAAAGGGTAGTTTGGTCTTTTCCTTACCCTTATTTTAAATCGTTTTTGGTAATTAATAAGGGGTCTAAACTGAATTAGATCAATTTAGACATTTACCAAATAGAGCTAGGGTTTTGGAGGAGGAACGCAAGAAAAGAGAAAAGGAGGAAAAAGCTAGATTCTTCGTCGTCGTAAGGAATTGCTTGGGAATTTCGCCGAGGATTCAATCCATTAAGGTATGTAAGCTTCCATAGTGTTGGGTTCTTTCACCCACACACCAATCATGATTTATTTAGCGTAATTTCGTTCATGAAATTTAAAGATTAGAGTTCTTGATGAGTTCTTGATAAGTGTTCTTGAAGTTTCATTAAGTTTTGAAGTAAAATTTTGCTTAGGTCAACTTTAAACGACCGTATCTCTTAGAATATTAAGAGTTACGTGAGTCATAACCTATCCAATTAAAGGTAATTGAATCTACTTTCTAACCCCACTAGTTTCATGTCAATCCAATATCTGAGTAAAAAGTTATGACTATTTTAGTAACCTATACAGTGCTGTTACGAATTAGCCGACGGGAAAATATTGAAAATAATCGTTTTTGTCTTTTTACCTCCAAGAAAACCATCAACGAATTTCTTGAACTAATAAAAAGCTCAAAACAATCAGATTTTCATCTTCACTCATGAAAATCATAATTTTTGGCTATAGAGATTTTAAGAAACTAACTCGAGAATCTCAAGAAAGGTCTTCTTGATTGTTTACCTTCAAGCTAGGGTTTCAAGGCTTCTAATCAAGTTCTTCTTCAAGATTCTTCAAGAACCTTGTTTTATTCAAGTATGTAAGGCTATCATAGTGTTGGACTAGTTTATACTCACGCCCTACATCTACGTTTAAATCAGTAAAAGGGGAATCTAGGATTT
>NW_006239205.1:353901-374079 GCF_000226075.1 Solanum tuberosum | reverse complement strand
AGATCGTTGTATCATCACTATAGCTCTTAAGTGATGGTTGTCGGTTAGAGAAACTCCCACATAAGTTCTTGTATTTTTATATACATCAGTTCATTGTATTTTTAAATACATTTCAGAGTTATTTGTATCTTGTATACACACAGAGTTGATATCATGTTTTTAAACAACTTTTCTTTATATTGCACTTGCTTTTGAACTGCTTTATATTGAAATGAATTCTGTCATGTTGAGTTGAGTTGAGCTAGGTAAGTTCTTCAGTTTCTCTCAAATTCTTTCATGCCTATGTTATTTTAGCATTCCAACTCGCATACTCGTACATTCAATGTACTGATGTCAGTTGGCCTGCATCGTATTATGATGCAGACACATGTAACTAGGATCGACATTCCGGTGCATCGTTGATCCAGTGAGCAGTCCAGAGTCTGTTGGTAAGCCTCCTTGCTTTCCGGAGCATCCATTTCATTGCTTTCTAGTTTAGTTAATTAGGATGTTGTGGGGTCTGTCCCAACATCCATCTCATTGGTCATTAGAGGCTTCATAGACAGTCATATGTTAGTCCTTTGAGTTTTTTCAATATCATTTCTTATTGTTAAGACTTGGGTTGCCACTTTTGGCCAAGTTGAATGTTTAGCTTTTAACATTCTCAGTTATCCTATGATTTAGTTCAGTTAAGTGTTATTGATCATTAAGTATGAATATTGTCTTCCACTGAGTAAGTAAGCCAGACCAAGGGTTCACTTGTGGCCAGCAATGGTCTTCGAGTGCCAGTCCCGCCCAGGATGTAGGCTCGGAGCGTGACAAAATTACAATCCAAAACTAGATAAAGTATGCTTATTATCTAATTTTACTTTTTATATTGTTTCTTTATAGATGAAAAAATGGATGAAATAATATTTCAAGGAAGCACAATGGTTGAATGCTTGCTATTTTCCAAAATGTGAGGAGTATATGGAAAATGCAATTACAAGCATTGCCATCAAATTGATTGCAACAATTTCCTTGGTATGTTTGGAGGAATTTATTATAACCAAAGAAACTTTGGAATGGGTAACAAGTGATTCTTCGGTTCTTCAAGCTTCATCAGTATTAAGTCTATTAAAGGACGACATTATTGGACATCATGTAAGATAATAAATGAATTTGATAAAAATTAAATATATTATTGTATTGAGCATATTAAAATCTATTTGATGCAGTTTGAACAACAAAGAACACATATACCATCATTCCTTGAATGTTATATGAAAGAACGTGTAGTTTCAAAGCAAGAGACATATATCGAGGTTCAGAAGATAATGAGTAATGCATGGAAAGATATAAACACGGAATTGCTCTATCCTACTCAAGTACCAATGTTTGCTGTAGAACAAGCTATAAATCCAACACACTTGACACTTTCTTTCGAAAAGAATGATTTTATAAGTACTAATTGTGGATTTATGGACAGACTCATCTCATTGCTTGTTGATCCTATCAAACTATGAGGTATATATGGAGCAAAATATGGTTTAAAAAAATGGTGTGCAAATTTCTAGTAATGTTTGAGAATTAATCATTTTATCAAGGAATGAGAGTTTGTAGCTAGATTGTCTTCACAGTGATGCTTCTTATAATAAAATCCAACAATGAAGCCTATTTCATTTTATAATTCGATTATCATTTTCGAATTTTTTTTGTGAATTCAGACATATATTGATTTTTCCAATTTTTTTTTTTAAAATCACATATTTTGACCCAAATACCAAGTATTATAAGTCATACTACTATAATTAGTTTTTCAAAAAAGAGCTACAATAATCAATAATTCAAAACATTTGAGAAAATCGTAGAATAATAAATGCCCTCAATTTTGCCTAATCTAAATTTACATAGTTTTTGGACATTATAAGTATGTTTCATAATAAATGTGTGATGAGTTCCACGGAAATCGAAGAGAAAAATATAAGCAAATTTACACTATTGATGTATATTGATACTTGATATTGATAATAATAGTGAACGGTTAATTGAAACAAATTATAATAATATGAAATAAGAATTCCGCCCATAAGTAAAACACCAAAGGAAAGTATTATCATACCATAGCATAATTAACAAACATTACATGATGGCTTTTATTTCATGATAATAATTCTTACAATAAGCTCCAAATTTAAAGCAGCAAGAATATTACTACTACATCTTGCCACTAATTAGTACAAGGTGATATAAGTATATATTACTATTTATTCACCTTTGTATCTAGGAGCAACACTTCCGGCCGCCACCACCACGGTTGCCTGAGTATTTACTACCACCGACAGGGTATCCACCACCACCACCATGGCCAGGGTATCCACCACCACCACGGCCACCACCACCGCCACCATGGCCACCGCCAGGGTATCCGCCACCAACACCACCACGGCCGCCGCCAGGGTATCCATCGCCATCACCAGGGTACCCGCCATATTCGGCTTCATGTACTTCATTTTTGTTACTGGATTTCTTGGCTGCATCAATTAAGTAATCAAGAATGTTATTCTTAACTTGTTTTTTTTTTTCAAAAAATATTATTTCCGATTTATTTGTCTTACTTTTTTTAGGCCTAAAAAAAAATGACACTTTCCTTCTTCGGCAACTACTTATTGGTATGTTTAATACCGGAAGATTCAAAAATTCTAAACCATAAGATTCAAAAATTCTCTTTGGTTTTTTTTAAAATCTGCATACGTCAAAACCAAATAAATAAATTAAAACGGAGGAAATATTTTTGTTTAATACCAAATAAATACTACTTATTGGTATGTTTGAAATACTTGTATTACTAACATCCGTTGAGTTTTTTTTTAATAGTGATTGCCATTTGGGCATCGGAAAGATGAAGCATATCAGTGTTATAGTTCGTCTGCCGAAATTTGTGTCATGTGATATAATTAAAATTTTGAAATTCAATATTACTCCTATATATAAGTGGGAGTTGATGAGACTAACACAACATCAAATAGATGAACCAAAGGTAATATAAGTTGTACCAGCCCACTTCATTAAACAAGTACTACTCCCCACTCATTTCACAAAGACACATGTACTATGTAGGGAGTTGGGAAGGAACAACAAGGACAAATCTGTAATTTTCTTAAGCTTACCCCACTCATATCACAAAGACACATGTACTATAGTTAGTGGGACTAACATAGCATCAAATAGATGTACCAAAGGTAATACAAGTTGTACTGTATTGGGGGCCATTTCATTAAACAAGTACTACTCCCCACTCATTTCACAAAGACATGTGTACTATGTAGGGAGTTGGGAAGGACCAACAAGGACAAATCTGTAATTTTCTTAAGCTTACCTCACTCATATCACAAAGACACATGTATTATGTGTAACACATAGATGCTTTTTATATTATCTATGGAATGATCCATTTTTCCCTTACAGTATCATAATTCCAAAAGCGTTAAATTTCTCTTAATTTTCGAGTAAATATCTCAAAAGGTCATTCAACTTTGAGAAATTATATTGTAAAATTATTCAACTTTGTTTTATATCAATAAAATCACTCAACTTTGAATATTTCTTTTATAAAATAACTCGATCAAACTTACCATAAAAATTATTCTACAAGATAAAATCATTATTTTTTAAAATATATTTACGAGAAACTTCTTAAAATATTTAAAAGTCATGAACAAGTTAAAAACAATTGGCATGAATTTTGAACTTTTTAGTAAATTTGTGAAGCGAATCGAACCCATTCGAGGGAACGTATGAAAACTGAACGTGATGAGGTATCCACTTTCTCCTCTTCCCATATTATATTGTTCGTATTATATTTAAAAATAATTTCACCAATAATTTAAAAAAAAATTCATATCTTACACTTAATTCATTGATCCATGATTGTAATTTTTTGAAATGGAGAGTAATTTTTTTGTAATTATTGCAGAAAAGAAGAATAACATATAAAAGATTGAGATATGTGGGAGAGCAATTAATTTATTTTATCATGTTAAAATGTTTTTTATGGTAAATTTGATCAACTAATTTTATAAAAGAGTTCAATGATTTCATTGATACAAAATAAAGTTGAATGACTTTACAACATAATTCGACTGAGCTTTGAGATATTTACTCCTTAATTTTCACAAGTGCTTTCTTCTTCCCTCGCTGAATATCGCTCTGTTTTCAGGAGAATTTTTCTATCTACTTACGTTGTTCTTAACCTACTTCTCTTTTGAGGCATATAATATGTGTTTGTAAAAGTTTTGGCAAATGAATTTTTTATGCTTATAGTTGTTATTGAGTGTTGGAAATTGGGGTGAATGTGTATAATATGTGTGCTAGAGTTTTGACATGTTTGTTAGCAAATATTCTTGATTTCTACATGTATTATGTCTTTTTCATGTATTTTGTGTTCGTTATCAACTAATTTGAGGCATTTAATGCACCTTATGCATTTAAATTAATAAATACTATGTTTGTAAAACTAAATCTCGGAAAAGAAGGTGTGAAGACAACAAAAACAAATACTATTAAATTTGAATGGTTGAAAGAATTAGGTGGAAGAAAGCCAATTAAAAGGGAAAATACATAAAAACCCACCTGAACTTGGTCCGAAAATTTACTTTAGTACTTAAACTACACGGATGTTTATATACCCCCTTAACATCTTTTAAGTGATTTTTTTCAAACTTCCCAGCACCAGCCTAGTTGAAGGCTGAGTGTTGTTGAGTCACACGCGTTTTTCATTCGTCCACGTGTACATTAGCAAAATTCCTAATTAATTGCTTAAATCTCCATAATAATTGTTTTTTAAAAATATTGAGCCAAAAATTAAACCCATCAATGAATTTACTCCTCAATATACAAACTATAATTCAAATTTCAATTGTATTTTCAGTTTAGTTATACGATACCACCTTCCTCAAAAATTTAAAAAAATATTTGCATAAAAATGAAAAATTATTAATGAATTGGGGGAAATCTCCATAGTTAATATTTTGCCAACAATATCTTCGATTTTTTTTTAATGGAAGTCAACTTCATTCTGAAGACGATTTAAACTGATAGATCTAATAATCTTCTTTGATGTAAAAAATGGTGGGTGAATCAAACACCAAAAATTTTGTAAAAAAGAAGAAGAAAGAAACGATTAAAAATAGAAAAGAAAAGAAGAAGAAAAAATGTGGAAGAAGTTATATTTGGAAGTAAATGTTTATTTGAACTAAATGAAAAGAATAAAAAAGAGAAAGAGTTATGAGAAGAGAAAAAAAGAAGAAGAAGAAGATGCTAGAAAAAGAACAAAAATGGAAAAAAAAAATGAAGAAGAAGATGCAGAAAAAGAAATATAGAGAGAGAAAAGTTAATTAAAAATAAAATATTTAAAAATTAGTAAAATAAATTATTAAGTATGTTATCCAATAAAAAGATGATATGTGTCAGTTTTTGATGTCTTTTCCTTTCTCACCCGCTTATGAAAAGTTGGTGATACAAATTTTGCCACGTCACTCTTTAAGGGGTAATTAAATTCAATTCAAATTAAATTGGGGGGGGGGGTAAAGAAACATTCGTGTAGTTTAAGTACTAAAGTAAGTTTTCGTGCCAAGTTCAGGGGGAATTCTATGTATTTTCCCCAATTAAAATGATAAGAAAGAAAGAAGGAAAGAGGATGTGAATACATCATACCTATGGTGGCTTAAGTTTCAATGGGAAACTTTCAGATTAGGTCATCCATTTTGCAAAGCATTTTTTCTTAAAGCTAGGACAGAAAATAGATCAATGAGAAGAAATAGGGATATATCACGAAAAACACGTGTTTCATAGATGAAGCTTAATCATTTTATTATCGTACCTAAATCTCTATAAACATTTCTAGAATTGGTAGACACATTAATCTTACGTTTTAAATGAGATATTATGCCGTAAAAATCGTACAAGTAGATCATACAATAACGCCTTCAGTTACAAAGCTTAGATAAGATTGAAAGGGAAGGCGAAAACAGATCAAGTAAATCATATTTTCATTCATAACATTTGAGCTCTGTATTCATACTTTTTGAGATAAATATTAACATTTAGACATAATAAATAATATTAATTAAACTATATTAAGAAAGGCTAATAAAGATATTGTCCTTTCTGTTGTAGCATTTTGAAGCTCATTGATAAAGTTATTATTATTTTTTTTAAAAAATATTGCTTTAAACTACAAAGCTTTGCCTAACATGATTTTGAAATGCCAAGTCGATTGCAAAAACATAAGATTTCTCAGGTCTTTTTTAGTCTCAAAAACTTGTGGCCTAAACTAAATTGCTAAGAGAGGATTACTCCAATTTGTAACAATACACTAATTTAAGAAAGTCAGAGGTCTTATATCATTTAGTGATTTTAGCATGCAACAAGGAAAGGCATGATCCAAACAAGCTTATTATGACTTTCTACGTCATAATATTATGAAATTTATTCAATTTGAATATTGATTTCAACTGGACTAGAACAATATTGAGCATAATATATTACATATTTGAATCAAAATCTAGGTGCCCAAAAAATGAAGTTCAATTTTAATTTGTGGTTATCAAATTACGAGTAGTTTCCTTCTTTTATATACTCGAGTGAATGGAGTGACTTTCTTCCTTTATATATTCAAGAATTTCACTGGGTGTATCCACTACAACAAAAATAACTTTTAGCGGCAATAAATATTGACAGTAATAAAGAGTGTTAAAGTCTTTACCGGTATTAGTTAAGTGCTATTAGAACCAATGTCGTTAAAGACTTTAGGGACATATACAAAGAGTGCTAATTGCCGCTAAAAATACATATTTAACGGCAATTAAAAATTAATTTTTGCTAATGATTATTTTTGATGTAGTGATCTCAAATATGGTCATTTGATTACTGTCCATTTATAAGATGCGTTTGATTAGAATACGGAAAAATTTATGAACAAAATTTGGAAAGGTAAGTAACACAATTATGTTCTACAAAAAAAATTATGTTCACTTTATAGCCTATGCTTCTCATTGGATCTTGTAAAATTAGTTACTTAATATTGTTCTATGATTGAATTGATTTATAAATTTCTATGAGCTCACTCCTATCTGCAAAAATCAAAGAAACTCTTCCAACATAACTTTCAATAGGTTAGCTCATTGTTGACACTTTCTATTACAAAACACATTTCTTTCCTTTGATAGTACCTTTAATCACAAGGTTTACAACACTTTTGTAAATGTCAGAAGTCCTTCTACTCCACCTTTGTTGACATGTAGCTCAAGGTCTAAAATTGGATAAACAGCTCCCGTTCTAATAAGACATTAAGCAATGTGGACACCAAGGAAATCAAAGAGCAATACAAAAGTTTGAACACATGTAAAATCAAAGTTGCATCACTCCTTACAATTACTAGATGAAAAAAATACTTAGGCTACAAATGATATGTATATGCTATATGTATTTAATTTTACGGTGGTTTGATTTTATTATAATGGAGTCCGAATAACTCCGGATTTGATAAAATTATGAATAGAAATCATAGATTTCTCGGTAGTGCAATAACTAAAGCAATATACTGAAAGGGTCGTCATATTATAGAGTTAATATCTCAAAAGGTCACCCAACTTTGAGAATTTATCTAACAAAGTCATTGAACTTTGTTTTGTATCAATAAAATCACTAAACTTAGACATTTCTATCAATAAAATCACTCAATTAAAATTATTATTAAATAAAATATTGGCATAGCAAAATAAATTACTTTTATTGCTTGTTGATCCTATCAAAATATGAGGTATATATGGAGCAAAATATGGTTTAAAAAAATGGTGTGCAAATTTCTAGTAATGTTTGAGAATTAATCATTTTATCAAGGAATGAGAGTTTGTAGCTAGATTGTCTTCACAGTGATGCTTCTTATAATAAAATCCAACAATGAAGCCTATTTCATTTTATAATTCGATTATCATTTTCGAATTTTTTTTGTGAATTCAGACATATATTGATTTTTCCAATTTTTTTTTTTAAAATCACATATTTTGACCCAAATACCAAGTATTATAAGTCATACTACTATAATTAGTTTTTCAAAAAAGAGCTACAATAATCAATAATTCAAAACATTTGAGAAAATCGTAGAATAATAAATGCCCTCAATTTTGCCTAATCTAAATTTACATAGTTTTTGGACATTATAAGTATGTTTCATAATAAATGTGTGATGAGTTCCACGGAAATCGAAGAGAAAAATATAAGCAAATTTACACTATTGATGTATATTGATACTTGATATTGATAATAATAGTGAACGGTTAATTGAAACAAATTATAATAATATGAAATAAGAATTCCGCCCATAAGTAAAACACCAAAGGAAAGTATTATCATACCATAGCATAATTAACAAACATTACATGATGGCTTTTATTTCATGATAATAATTCTTACAATAAGCTCCAAATTTAAAGCAGCAAGAATATTACTACTACATCTTGCCACTAATTAGTACAAGGTGATATAAGTATATATTACTATTTATTCACCTTTGTATCTAGGAGCAACACTTCCGGCCGCCACCACCACGGTTGCCTGAGTATTTACTACCACCGACAGGGTATCCACCACCACCACCATGGCCAGGGTATCCACCACCACCACGGCCACCACCACCGCCACCATGGCCACCGCCAGGGTATCCGCCACCAACACCACCACGGCCGCCGCCAGGGTATCCATCGCCATCACCAGGGTACCCGCCATATTCGGCTTCATGTACTTCATTTTTGTTACTGGATTTCTTGGCTGCATCAATTAAGTAATCAAGAATGTTATTCTTAACTTGTTTTTTTTTTTCAAAAAATATTATTTCCGATTTATTTGTCTTACTTTTTTTAGGCCTAAAAAAAAATGACACTTTCCTTCTTCGGCAACTACTTATTGGTATGTTTAATACCGGAAGATTCAAAAATTCTAAATCATAAGATTCAAAAATTCTCTTTAGTTTTTTTTAAAATCTGCATACGTCAAAACCAAATAAATAAATTAAAACGGAGGAAATATTTTTGTTTAATACCAACTCTGCATTATAAAATTCTGTAATCCATAACTTATATGGAGATTTCTCGTCAAAGTTCAGAAGGTTAAAGTATACTATATAAAATGTATGCAAAATTTCATTAGGTTCAGCATGGGCTACTTTATGTTTTAATTGAGTTGAGAATTGATCGAATTAATTAACTTCTCTATCTTCACATGATAAGAGTATAGTTGTGTACATACCACCTCCTCCATATCCTTTGTGAAATTATACTGAATATGCTATTATTATTATCGTAATATACATGCAAAATGTAAAACTAATTATATAAAATTGAACAATTAGTAAGAATGATTGGTCAAGCTAGCATCTAAAGCACAAGTAAGGAATGTTCATCTGAACTCAATATTTTCGAGATAAATTATAAAAATATATGTGAAATTTCCTTATAAAATGAGCATATTATACTGAATGGATATACTTACAATCCTCTTCAGAAGTAGTGGTGGAAGTCTCAGCCAACTCCCTAGCAAAAACCTCAGAACTTATCATTACAAATATGGCCAGAAAAAGGCCAAGAATCAGAAATGCCTTGGAACCCATTTTTTGTTTCCCTTATGATATTTGAATTAATTAAAGGATGAAGAAATTGAGAGATTGTTGGGTTCTATTTATAGAAAGATTTGAATGGATATAATGATTGAAGAGAGAGTATTATTTGGATGTAGCGGACAGAAGCAAATTCAGAATTTAAAGTTTATGGATTTTTAAAGATCTTAGTAACTTTATTCAATCTAAAAGGTTGGCTCAGTGGGTTGGTTTGGCCGCCTTTAAGTGAAGGGGCGCATCCACCAAAGATGGCAGCGGGAAAGACGGGAGCACGAACGAGGTAGCTTATGCTTTTTTCATCCTCACTACCTGATTTATAGTAGAATCTGGAGAATATGAACTTCTCGCATTCTTCTTTTTGGTACGTTGTTATGAGCAGCTCTGGTGCTCGATCTTAGGTCTGAGGTATGGGTCGAATCATGATAAAGAAGGTTAAGTAGGTTTCATTTCTACCATCAAACTAAGAATTTATTTTTTTATTAGATTTTGAAGAAATATTTTTTATATATTTAATAGATTTTTTAATATAAATATAAGATTTATGTAAAAATTATTACGTTTCTAAAAATTTACGTCCGATACTCTAGATCCCCCCCTAGAGCGGGAACATGTATTTATGGAATTAATGTGTGGACCAATATTCAGTCGGCAGCTGAAGAAATTTAGTGAAGATTTCATTCATACACATTACAAGTACTATATATAATTTGTTGCATTATATTTAAGTTAAACTTACATGTAACAAATTAAACTGATACATATTTATCTCCATAAAAGTCTAATTTGATATCTTTAAATTTGGATCGACAGATAAAGACATCTATCGGACAGATTATCGTGATTTTAGTATAAAAATTGTATTTTAATTTTAGAATATATTATCCAAAAGTTTCTGATAGATGAACAGGGAATTAAATTTGACATTGAACCTACTAATATCAATCTCAATAATTTTCAATGATTAAATCCAATCAAACCAAGGGCAGCTCAACGTGATTGGGGGCCTAAAGCGAAATTTCGATTCTGGGCCTAAAATATAAACAAACTTCATGTACGTATTTATTCAAAATTTATTTTTCTTACATTATTTAGATGAAAATTATTAGTATTTTGATATTGTTTTTTCAGTAATTAGTTTTAGGTAAGATTTTATCAACTCAACATTGAAAAACATCCTTTCAGTGAGGCAATTATTATATGAATTGTTAACATACTTATATAAGTAATAAGTTGACAAATATTAAATAAAGATAAGAGTTAGAACCATAGAATTTGATGCAAGAAGTTGATGATCACTTGGTATACCCATTTTAATATTGTTGTAGTAATGCCTGAAACTAAAATTAAAAAAGAAATTAAAAAAAAATTGCAATTCACTTTGTTCAACACTTTTCACTATTAATTCTTATTTTTAACAAAGTATAAAAAATGTTAAAGTGGGTAAAATAATATATTTAAAAAAAATTAAACTTTTTATCATAAATAATCAATTAGTTCTATAGAAATTTTAACACATAATTTATTCTTGATAAAATTTGCGACCCCCAAAGGCAAAAGCCTTATTTGCCAAAGCATAGAGCCGGCCCTGAATCAAACCTTCAAAAATACAAAACATTATTACTCAACTGTACGTATTTATGTGGGTGCATTATCCATTTTGGACACATTATAAGATCACCAAAATCTTTTTGTTAGCAAAGTAGTCGACGGCCCTTGTGGGGAAATGGTATATTATATCATACAAAAATGAATATAATATATTGCATTGCAATAGACATAGTCATGTGACTCTTCTGTGTTCATTGTCAAAATTTTCTAAAAATATTTTATAAAAAAAAGTAAGTGACTTATATTCTCTAAAAATGGTATACATGATGGAAAAGTAGAAAAAATAAATTTTATATTAGTGTTATTCTAAGTTGATTGTCTCTCTTTAGTTCACCCTCGTCTCTACGTCCCTATCCTACCTGCACCACACCTCCTCTCGAAACCCAAGCTCCGACCGGCTCTCAACACCCCCCCCTCCATCCCCCATCCCCCTCGCCTTCATCCACCCCTCTTCCAACCTCAGAGTGTTTGTAATGAGATAGTTAAAAAAGAAGGAGAGTGTTTAGAGGTAGTTAGGACTACTTCAAGAAGTTAGTTAGAAGGTAGTTATCAAAAAGTTAGGTAAGTTAGTTAGCAAGGAAAATATAAATACATAGGATTTAGTCATTGTATATCTACTGCTTTAAAAGGAAAAATAACAAATACTTTCTTCTTTTCCAATTCTATTGTTCTTATAATTCATAGTGAATATCTTCATGGTATCAAAGAGGGTGATAAAACTTTAAAGAAGTCATCTGTGTATTACATCTGAAGATCAGAATCTGGAGAAGTCATCTGTGTATTACGTCTGAAGATCAGAATCTGGAAAATTTTGTTCGTCTCTGTGTATTACGTCTGAAGATCATAGTCTAAAGAATTCTGATCGTCTTGATAATTCAGTTTAGCTTCCGGAAATCAATTTGAAAAAGAAGAAAGATTACAAGCATGACTCAAGGGGTAACTGGTGAACAGACAACTGGAACCAGTAGTGTTGGTGGAATTTCTGGAAATCCAAGCTCTATTCCAGCTATGTCGATGAGTCAAGGGGTTGATTATAGTCATCCTCTGTTCTTGAGTCCTGCTGATATCAGTGGGGTTAATCTGATTTCATTCCAGCTTATTGGAATTGAGAACTATGCTTTATGGAGTAGGTCGATTAGATTGGCATTACTTGGAAGAAACAAGAATGGTTTGGTAGATGGATCGTGTAAACAAGAAGATGTAAGTGCAGAATTAAGAGTTCAGTGGGAAAGGGTGAATGTCATTGTTCTCTCATGGCTTCTAAATTCTATGTCAAAGAGTTTGCTAGGAGGAGTAGCTTTTGCATCATCAGCTCAAGCTGTGTGGAATGACTTAAAAGAAAGGTTTGATCAATTAGATGGATCAAGAACCTTCAGTCTACACAAAGAAATTGCAACCTTGCAACAGGGTACAGATTCTGTGTCTGTATACTTTACAAACACTACTACAAAAGGGTCATTTAGTGGCAATAAAACATGACTTTAGCGGCAATAACATTTGCCACGATAACCTATACCGGTGAATTGTCTTTAGCCGGTAATGTAGGGGTCAGCAAAGGCTTTCCCGACCATTGTGGGAAATGCTGGTAAAGGGTAGCATGAATTGCCGCTACAAATCATTAGCTTTTATGGCAATTGTTTGTAGCAATTATGTTGGCTGCTAAAGGTAATTCATAATGACTAACTATGAGTTTTTAGCGTCCATTGTTTTAGCCGATAAATCTAAATAAATAGCCACTAAAAGGTAGTGTTTTTATTGGTAATTGTTTGTGGCACATATGTTGGTTGCTAAAGGTAATTCATATCAACTAACTATGATCTAATTTTAGTGTCCATTGTTTTAGTCGATAAATCAAAATACATAGCCACTAAAAGTATTTGTTTTAACGGCAATTGTTTGTGGCAATTATGTTAACTGCTATAGGTAGTTAATATCGACTAACTATTGTTTTTAGCATCTATTGTTTTAGTAGATAAATCCAATTAAATAGCCACAAGGTAGTAATTTTAACGACAATTTACTATGGCAAGTAATGGCTACAATATCCCTTCTAAAAAAAATTAGTTTGCCTTTTCAGTGTCCATTTTTATGATCAATAAATTTATTAGATTGACGCTAAATATTATAACCTTTAACGACAATTTTATAGCCAACATTAATAATAATTACTACATTGGTCGAGAAAATGTATATATACAAATTCAACAAACTTGTTGGCAAAAGAGCACCAGATAGTAACAACAAAGTTTGACAAATGCAAAAAACATATACTATTATTAATTCATAAAATAGAATATATATCATAAAATCTAGACAAATAAAAGGAAGTACTAATCCAAAATATGAATGTCACAACGTATAAAATTAAACTTATATTGTTTGTATATATCTATCCTATTGAATAATGTTTTCACATAAGTTTTGCACCTCTTCTTCATATTGAAATCTCCCAAATTTGAAATTTGAGGACTTTAGATTATATGACCTGGAATAAAAAAACAAATGCATCAAAAGATGAGATGTAAAGTATCAAAACATTGCAAGAAGTGTGACTTGTCTGAAAAAATAACAATCAAGAAGTATCTAAATAAAAAAGAAGTTAATTTCTCTTGATTTCTAGTAAAAACTACTTAAGTATCATAATTCTCAAGCATACATACAACTTCAAGTATTGTTAAATTAGGTCTTAGGCCTAACTCACACCCCAAAAGCTAGCTCAAAGGGAGGAGGATTGCCCAAGCCTTATAAGGAGTCCACCCATCTCATTAATCACCGATATGGGACTTTTGTCATTCTTTAACAAGTATAATCATAGCAATAGCAATTTACCCTAGCATCCACACAAATATAAGACTAACCAAAGTGGGAAAAGCAAAAGTATAGAATTAAGTTTACTGCAGTTGTGTTATTAGAGATTTAGTTCAAGTTGATGTAGCTTCGTCTACCATCAGAAATGTCTATGTATCTAGATGAGGATTTGCTAAAAAAATAGGAAGTTATGTTTATTATAGATCCGCAAAACATTGTTTCATTACATAGGAAATATAGGTAACTCCACATGACATATATAGGGTGAAAGACAAACAACTTAACGGCAGGAACTAGCACTATATATTGAACCACAACAATTTAGAATTTTAGATTGAGTGGTGCGACGCTACCAAGTAAATTCATGAAAGATGAGGCACAAGATTTTCATGTTAGAACCTGGGATAAGCACTAAAAGGTTCAACCAATTCACAAAACTCCTGAATCAGTATCTTCGTGCTTTCATTGGCTACAACAATAAAATGATCTTATTATCCACTAGTAATCGAATATAAAAGATTCATGAATTAGTGGAGAAAAGGATTGGATTGCCAATTAATAAGAGACCTCAACTAAGCAGTCAATCAACAAAAATATGTTACCATCTTAATAAAAAAAAAATTACAACTCACAAAGGGTCCCTTTTAACTCCCAAATATGTTCATCCATGCATCTTTCAAAAAAAAAAAGAACTCACAATCTTTCCAGCAACATGTCAAAAGGAATTGCAAGTTCAAATGCTGGACATATTGTAGAAATAGAGGTGTGGAACAGTAGTAATGGAACCAGCAATCGTTACAACTCTTTGCCAAGCTTTAGCCGATGTAACTGAGCCATAAATAATTGATGAAAGTAGAGGTGCTATAACTCGCACATTAAATGGTCAATATTAGAGTTGTATGTTTCACATTCAAATAAAAAAAATTATATTTCCTTTTTACTCTATAAAAAAATAAGTTTATTATACAACCACACACCTAGCAAAACGCAAAAAAGATTCAGTAGTTATAATTGTTAATTTGTAATTTACCATAAAGGTGTTGCAGTAGTAAAACAAGATGTTATTATTACCTGCTTGGAATAGATAATACCATAAATGCTTATGGTGCTTCAAACATGTTGAGCAGATTGTTTTCTTAAGATAGTCTACTTCAAAGATAATATGAAGTGTGAGTTTTTCAATGACAACCCCGTAGGCTAATTATGATTGAAAATAGGGAAAAAGGATAAATATACCCCGAACTATCGTAAATGGTATTCAGATACCCTCCGTTATACTTTTGGGACATTGGTGCCCCTGCCGTCCAAAAACTAGAGCATATATACCCTTTATACTAACGGACATACACACGTGTCATAATCTTATCCACCGACCGACATTCATTAAATATCAGATCGACGGATACGTGTCCCTATTTAGTCTTTCGTTAGAGTGAAGGGCATATATGCTATTGTTTTTGGACGGCAGGGACACCAATGTCCCAAAAGTATGACGGAGGATATCTGCATACCATTTACGATAGTTCGGGGTATATTTGTCATTTTTCCCTTGAAAATATAATGGCACTTTAGAAGCCTATACACTAAGGCTGATTACTGTAATATCTTTGAATCCTCTCTGTGTTCACACTTTTATAGATCAGTAGATTTATATGACAACTTCATAGTAAAAAAGTAACTTTTTCGACCACGTATTTTTAAAGCATATTTTTGTTGTTGCTTTAGCACAACCAAGACTCAAGAGTGTAGATCAAAGCTATCATTCATAGCCTATGAGATGTCTTCCAATAACTCTATCATATGAGAGTGTAACACTATTCAAAGACGGAAAGTACCTATCATATTTAAAACCCTCTTGATTTGGTTAGTACTGGTAAAGTGTCAATATGCATAAGTTGTCCAGAAAGGGTACAAAGGTGAGCGTAATAGCAGATACTGATTCATTGTTCTAAAGATTGTAAAGGATGAGTGCAATCAAATTTTTTGACTATTCAAAAAGCATAACAAAGCTTCTATACTCTGTTCACCACAAAATAAGAGCAAACGAAGAAAACCAGATTAGCTAGACTGGTAGAAACTACTTCGGTATCAAAATTCACAAGCATATAACTTCAAATAGCGATTTACCATTGCGGCCACACAAATAAGACTAACAGAGTGTGGGAAAAGCAAAAGTATAGATTTGAAGTTCAGTAAAAGATTACATCAAGGATAATATATGGGTCCACTATATAGCATAATCTTTAGCCTCTCTACAATCTATGAAGCACCCTTAACACCAATTGAAGAGGGATTAGTATAACAAATGTTGCAAACTGTATGAAGTTCATAAACTTTGACGTTCATTAAAAGTGCTTGGAATTTAAAACAACTTCAAATTGAGTTAAGTTGAAAGAACTACATCTAATTATTGGTAATTTTTCTGGAAAAATAATAAATTACTAGTGTTTCTGCTCAACATTCAAGATAAACTAAGACTTGAGTCTCGGATTATCTAAAACTCCATCTGATTTCAAGTCAAAAAGGAAAGTGAATATCAGTACAGGAACTGGAGCTTACATGGTTGGAAATGATGTTAACAACACAAAAAAGGATGATTATGAGGATGTGTCTGGTAGAGTTTCTTTCAACTATGGAGGTAACACTAATGTACCTGTGAAAAATCATATGAGTAATATAGAGGAATGTTCAAACCAGTTACAAGGATGTAATTTCACCAAAGATCAGTATAGTCAAATTCTTCAAATGTTGAAGCAGAATCAAGAAGGTGGACAGAAATCAGAAGATTCAAGCCATGCGCATGAAACTCAGGCTAATATTGCAGGTAAAGTCTTGTTAATTTCTGAAAATAGTCAGGTCTGGATTGTAGATACTGGGGAATCTAATCATATGGTATTAAACTTGGATATGCTTACTAGTGAGTCTGTTATCAGGGTTAAAGAGCCAAAACCTATATATTTACCTACTGGGGAAGTGTCATATGTGTCTCATACATGATTATGTAACATATCTCCAAGAAGTGTGATTACAAATGTTTATCACATACCAGAGTTCAAGTACAACTTGCTATCAGTGAGTAAGGTGACTAAGGAGTTAAATTGCTCAGTCACTTTCTTCCCTCATTTTTGTGTGTTTCAGGAGCTTTACACTGGCAAGGTGAGGGAAGTTGGTAAAAGAGGAGGATGGTTTGTACCTACTGCTAAGGAATTTATCAAAAGATCAATTAAAGCACCAGTCATTTGTTGTACCTGAAAAGAAGCTAGAGATACAACAGTTATCAGAAAAGGAATTGAATGTATGTCACAAAAGGCTAGGACATGGATCTGCACAAATGTTGAGTAAAGTTTTTCCTGTTAATTCAGAAGTAGTGAATAAAGTGCTAAATGAGTGTACTGTATGTCCTTGTGCAAAACAAACTAGAAATATGTTTCATGTTAGTAGTATTAAAAGTAGTCAAATTTTTGATTTGATTCATTTGGATGTATGGGGTCCATACAAACAGGCAACTTTTGATGGTAATAGATTTTTTCTCACAGTAGTTGATGATTTCTCAAGGATGAGTTGGTTATTTCTATTAAAAAGTAAAGCAGATGTGTGTGTAGCTTTAGATTATTTTCTGAAGTTTGTCAAGACACAATTTGACAAAGTGGTAATGAAGGTAAGGTCTGATAATGGAACTGAATTTATGAATGCTATATGTGCTACCTTGTTTAAAGAAAGAGGTATAGTACATCAAAGATCGTGTCCTTATACTCCACAGCAAAATGGAGTGGCTGAAAGGAAGCATAGACATCTATTAGAGGTGACTAGAGCGCTAAGGTTTCAGGGCCATATTCCTATAAGGTTTTGGGGTCAGTGTATACTTGCAACTGCTTACTTGATAAACAGAATACCTAGCAGAGTTCTGGGAGGTAAATCTCCATATGAAATGATGTATGGTGTTAAGCCAATGATATCTCATATTAGAATATTAGGTTGTTTATGCTATGCTAAATTGTTAACTGAAAGTGATAAACTAGCATCCAGGACAAAGGCTGCAGTACATATGGGGTACTCAGAAACTCAAAAGGGTTATATTTTGTTAGATTTGACTTCCAAAAGCTTCTTTGTGAGTAGAGATGTGATATTCAGAGAGTCGGTCTTTCCTTTCTTAACTGTTTTAGATAAAAGTGAAAAAGGTCCGTTTGTAAATCATTTGGATAATGATATGCTGAATGTAGAATGAAAGTTAGGCTATGATAACATGAGTGACAAGAACAAATTTAATCATAGGTATGTACAAGAAACTCAATGTGATACATAATTAGACAGAAACTTGACTGATAATATTGAACAAGATACAGTGGAGGAAACAGTTCAAGGACAGGATTGTATGTCTAATGATCCTCAGACAGTGGTGAATAGAAGGTCTACTAGAGGAGTTCAGACCTTCAAAAATACAAAACATTATTACTCAACTGTACGTATTTATGTGGGTTCATTATCCATTTTGGACACATTATAAGATCACCAAAATCTTTTGTTAGCAAAGTAGTCGACGGCTCTTGTGTGGAAATGGTATATTATATCATACAAAAATGAATATAATATATTGCATTGCAATAGACATAGTCATGTGACTCTTTTGTGTTCATTGTCAAAATTTTCTAAAAATATTTTATCAAAAAAAAGTAAGTGACTTATATTCTCTAAAAATGGTATACATGATGGAAAATTAGAAAAAATAAATTTTATATTAGTGTTATTCTAAGTTGATTGTCTCTCTTTAGTTCACCCTCGTCTCTACGTCCCTATCCTACCATGCACCACACCTCCTCTCGAAACCCAGTCTCCGACCGGCTCTCAACCCCCCCCCTCCCTCCATCCCCCTCACCTTCATCCACCCCTCTTCCAACCTCAGAGTGTTTGTAATGAGATAGTTAAAAAAGAAGGAGAGTGTTTAGAGTTAGTTAGGACTACTTCAAGAAGTTAGTTAGAAGGTAGTTACCAAAAAGTTAGGTAAGTTAGTTAGTAAGGAAAATATAAATACATAGGATTTAGTCATTGTATAACTACTGCTTAAAAAGGAAAAATAACAAATACTTTCTTCTTTTCCAATTCTATTGTTCTTATAATTCATAGTGAATATCTTCATGGTATCAAAGCGGGTGATAAAACTTTAAAGAAGTCATATGTGTATTACATCTGAAGATCAGAATCTGGAGAAGTCATCTGTGTATTATGTCTGAAGATCAGAATCTGGAGAATTTTGTTCGTCTCTGTGTATTACGTCTGAAGATCAGAGTCTAAAGAATTCTGATCAATCTTGATAATTCAGTTTATTATTATATTATACCATTGGTAATAATATGAAGATTTTCACGCCTTACTGAGAATTAATGTTATGTGGGATTACTTACTATAATATATGGTGGCATTAATTTTGTCGTTCTTTGGTTTATTTATAAGGATATATAGATTATAGTCAAAATTGGATTTACCAAATTCCTTTAGTCTAGGTGTTCATGATATTGAAAATTTCGATTCTCGATTTTCAAAAATACTATACTATCATATCAAATTAACTAATTTGGTGTAATCATAGTTTTAAGTTTGATTTCGATAGCATTCGTCATAGTAAATTGGTATGATATATAGAGTAAAAGCTTACGACTTCAATTTTCAAAATAATGTCGCAATTATATATCATATTAATATCTCAATTGACTTCTCTTTTTTCATAAATTTTCGATTAATACCATAATTTCAACTTATCACTCTTCAAATTGAACGACATAATATCTGATTAAATAATTGAGAAAGAAACACCAAATTAGGGAAAATATTGTCTCACAGCATAGCATAATTAACAAACGTTACATACATGATGACTTTTAATTTCATAATTCTTACAAAAAGTTGTAGAAATTAAATTAATTTAGCAAAAGTTTTAATCACTAGTATTACATCTTTGCCATTACAAATATTTATTGCTCCCCATAATTAACAGCAACTATAGCACTCATAGTTATTGCCGTTGCAACAACCATTGCGACAGTATCCTACACCACCACCACCGCCACGTCCGCCGCCAGGGTATCCACCGCCACCACGTCCACCGCCGGGGTATCCACCACCAAATTGGTCTTCAT
>NW_006239205.1:348657-353876 GCF_000226075.1 Solanum tuberosum | reverse complement strand
CGCCGGGGTATCCACCACGTCCGCGACCACCACCAGGGTATCCCCCGCGGCCGCCACCGGGATATCCGCCTCTACCACGACCGCCGCCAGGGTAGCCACCACCACCGCGGCCACCACCAGGGTAGCCGCCACCACCACCACCAGGGTATCCACCACCACCACCGGGGTATCCACCGCCACCGCCAGGGTATCCACCGCCACCGCCGGGGTATCCGCCACCAAATTGGTCTTCATGTACTACATTCTTGTTATTGGATTTCTTTGCTGTATCAATTGTGTAAACAAGAATGTTATGCCATTAACCTATTTTAAAAATTTGTGATCTCGAATATGTGATGACATTTTTATGATTATAAAAACATACGTTCTTACGGGTAAAATATATATGTACCTTAAATAATATTATAATAAGTACGTTTATGTTTCAAAGAAAATATTTTCTAATAAATTATTTTTCACCGAAAACATTTTCCTTGGTACCAAACACAACCACAAAAGGAACAAATAATGAGAGGATTCTTACACTTCTCTTCTGAAGTCTCACTCAACTCTTTAGCTACAACCTCAGAGCTTATCATTACATAAATGGCCAAAAAAAGGCCAAGGAACATAAATGTCTTAGAACCCATTTTACCCACTAAACTTACTATGATACTTGAAATTATAGGATGGTGAAGCTTATGTATAGTTGGTCTCTATATATAGTAAGATTTGAATGTATTACAAATGGTAGGGAAAGAACATTATTTGGAGGTGTGAGAGGTGCATTTATGGGATGTGCTTTTGGCAGGTGAAGAAGGTAAAGAATTCACAATTATTGGGCTCATTATATATATCGTTAGTTTAAAAGTAATTTATATAATCACATCATATGTGTTTGAGCCTCAACCGTATAAAACTTAAAACATTTTGTTTGAATTTTAGTTTCATCAAGCCTAACTTCAAACCCTACATGTTTGAAATTATTCTAAAAAATGGATAGACTTTGCAAATTTTTTATGTAGTACGCCTGGAAATGATAATCTCAAAATCGGATATTTGCGCACTTCGACCCTCTAGCCAGGCTTGCCAAATTGCAAATTAGCTAACTTTTATTCTAAGATTAATTTTTGTTAACCACTAATCTCAAAAATTCCTCTAAATATTTTGTACACATCATTATAAGATCTCCAAAATCCTTTTGGCAACAAATTAGTAGACGACGGCTCTTGTGGGGAAATTGTACATTAAATGTTGATGTATTGTCAGATTATTATGCAATAATTAAATAAAATATTTGCTCAACTTGTAGGACAAACCTTATCCTGAAAATCTTGATAGAAAACATTTAAGTTATATGTACTGATAACGTAATGATTTTTAAAATTATCAAGTTAATTTAATGTGACTTATATGTGAAACTTAAATCATGACTTTTCTCGTAAAAATATGAAAAATAAATTTTATAAATGACATAAAATCTTGATTGTCCTCTCTCCACCGTTGCATCCCCTTGCCCACTCACATCGACCCCGGCTCCCAAAAAGCCCACTTCCACCCCCCACCCTCCATACGCACACGATGAGTCCATTTTACCTCCATCCTTGTATTATCGAACTATATATATAAATATTATTGAAATAATATTTTTCAATCTAAAAAATTATATAAAATGCTTTTTTACCTACTAAATACACTATTAATGTAAAGTTGAATAAAAGAAAAATAGGACAAAGTGAATAGATAATAGATAGAGTTTGGAAGAGTATATAACAGCGACTAATTAAATGCCATGTTATTGTTGCTATTTATTGTTCGATAAATTAAAGGTGAATGACTTATTAGTTGACTTATTAATAATTCCAAGTGGCAAAATGTCAATCACTCACTAATCAATTAAGTTGACTAGGTCTTCTTAGACCTCCTCCCGCCCACACCCCACACCCAACCACCCTCCATTACTGCTCAAACTACCAAATGAATCACTTGAAAATTTTAAATTTAAAAATTATATCATAATTTTTTAAAGTAAAATTTTAACTTGGTATATTATTTATGGATATTTAAAACAAGTATCATAAAATATTATAGCTAATACAGACGTAAATAGTAGCTTCTATATCTTCACAACCCTCCATTAATCTTTATTCATAATTTCAAATCGATTAAATGTCATAATCATGATAATCTCTTATATATTATGTAATTTTTCTTTATAAATAAAGTTCGTGGCAATCTTTTATAGTACGTAGGTGCATGCGGTTTCTAGTCCACAAATTAAAGCATAAGTGACAATAACTAACAATAATGCATCATAACATGTCAAAATGTCACTTGTCAGTTGACTTATCAATATTATTCAGTCTTGCTTTCACACTAAGCATCCAAATATATTTGTTTCTCTAAAAAAATAATTTTTTTTTTTTATTAATGAGGAAAATGATTTCTCCAATAAAAAATCGAAAGTATAGATAAAATAAGTTCTGCAGGTGATATTCCAAATTATTGATAATGTCCTTTCCATCCTCCTACACAGTATATTTCATCTTGATCCCTACCTTCCCTAACCCCTACCTCTCTTGTTATAATAGTTATTCTAATTATATATAAATGATTTTGAGATTATACTTTTTGCCTACATATAAAAAACATAAAAATAAATAAAACACTATAAGAAAAGTGTGAATTCCACGAGGATTTTTCTGGGGATTAATATGAAAATTTACAAGAAAATAAGTTTCCTGCAGATTCTCATACTAATTTCCAGGAAAATTTCTATGTAATTCACACTTTTTTTGTGGCGTAAAATTCACTTATTTTTTCAAAAAACCTATTTGTAAATATATCACATAAATATGACCAAGTGGCTTACGTACATCGACCGACAAAACAAACTAAAAACAAAGATTAATAGTAGATAATCAAACAACATTAAAATAACTTTAAAAAATAATATGCATGTGATGGATATATATTATATATTTCGATAATAAATCGTCGTGTTAATAGTATATTTTTGGATAGTTATGCAAAAAAGTAATTTAAAATATGCTAACTTGTAGGACTACCTTATCCTAAAATATCTAGAAATAGTGGTGTATATATACTCTTGGATTTGGTCAATACTCAAAGACTTAAATGACGTATTTAATGACTCTTTTAATGTACAACGTATCAAGTTAAATACGAGGGGCCAACTCTCTTCATTTGCTTTATAACTCAAGAAAAGTCTTCTAAACAAAGTATAATACATGAAAATGTTGTTTTATTTTGACCTTAATTGATATTTATAACCTTTAATTTTAGATGTGTAATGGACCTAATGGTAGACACGTAAGTTTATATATAATTGAACAAGTAGACACACATGTCCTACATGATAATTTGTGTCGTACATGGTGTCCTATGTGTATTATGTCACAGAGGACTAGTGTGTCTCCTTGCTCAACTTTATACAAGTTTAAGTCCTTACTTGTGCACATCCATTGGAAGTCTCAGCTGCCAACTCCCTAGCTGCAACCTCAGAGCTTATCATTAAGAAAATAGCCAAAAAAAGACCAAGAAACATAATTGCCTTGGAACCCATTCTTTTTAATTTTCTTTTGTTCAAAAACTTAGTACTTATGAAATATGAAAATTGAGGGATGAAGAAACTAATGCATTTTTGGGCTCTATTTATAATAAAATTTGAATGCATAAATAATTAGAGGTGTGAGGGGACACAATACGGATTGCAATTATTTTATGGACCAAAGAAATGAACTTGCTCTACAAGTGGTAGATAAATAGAGTGTTGATTTTATGGTGGTGTCGTAAGTAATATTTTGTTAAGATGAAAAAAACATAATATTTATAAATTGTATCTGTTTGTATTTTACAATCTTAAATATTCAAAATAGTCAAATTAAAAGTTAAAAGTATCAAAACACCATTAGTAAAAGTAGAGAGGCACAAGTACATACGTTAATACTATAACACCATTAGTAAAAGTAGAATGATCAAAGTTCGGATATATTTCAAACTTTTTTTCCTATAAAAAAACATAAGAATAGATAAAAATTTACTTATTTTTTCGAAAAAATATTTGTAAATATCACATTAATATGACCAAGTGGCTTACGTACACCGACCGACAAAACAAACTAAAAACAAAGATTTATACTTAGTAGATAATCAAACAACATTAAAATAACTTTGAAAAATAATATGCATGTGATGGGTATTATATATTTCGATAATAAATCGTCGTGTTAATGGTATATTTTTGGATAGTTATGCAAAAAAGTAATTAAAAATATGCTAACTTGTAGGACTACCTTATCCTAAAATATCTAGAAATAGTGGTGTATATATACTCTTGGATTTGGTCAATACTCAAAGACTTAAAATGACGTATTTAATGACTCTTTTAATGTACAACGTATCAAGTTAAATAAGAGGGGCCAACTCTCTTCATTTGCTTTATAACTCAAGAAAAGTCTTCTAAAAAACAAGTATAATACATGAAAATATTATTTTATTTTGACCTTAATCGATATTTATAACCTTTAATTTTGAATGTGTAAACACTTAAGTTTATATATAATAGAACAAGTAGACACTAGGGGTGTACAAAACCGAACCGAGAACCGAACCAAACCGCAAACCGAGTCAACCCGAAAAAAAAACCCGACTAGTGGTTTGGTTTGACTTGGTTTGGTTTTGAAAAAAAAAACCCGACTATATTTGGGTTGGTTTGGTTTTAACTAAAAAAAACCAACCCGAGACCAAACCAACCCGAATTTATATATATAATTTTAAAATTTTATTTTATACATAAAAATATTTACTTTGATATAATTTTAAAATATTTCTTATACTTTTCCATAGTTTTTAATATTTAATATATTATTTCAAGTTTGAAACTTAGAATTATGAATGGGCCAATAAAGATTATAGTCCACATATGTTGGTAATTATAATAAAGCTTAAATCAAAATCAAATTAATACTAATGCAAAAAGAAAATCAATTCAACACTAAGAATGACAATAATATTGAATATTTGTTCTTTAGTTTTACATTGGTTTAGACAATTAAAATACATAATCTAATTTTAATTTTCTTTAATATTTAGTCATGTAACTAATACTTATTAAACTTAATTTTAGCATGATTTAGTACTTTTAAATTATGATCATTTTCATTATGACTTGTTAATTTGCAATATTTGTTTTACGCGATTTCATTATTATTATTTTT
>NW_006239205.1:340040-348650 GCF_000226075.1 Solanum tuberosum | reverse complement strand
TATTTAGTAATGTAACTAATACTTATTAAACTTATTTTAGCATGATTTAGTACTTTTAAATTATGATCATTTTCATTATGACTTGTTAATTTGCAATATTTGTTTTACGCGATTTCATTATTATTATTTTTGTTGGATATTTTAGTGTCATTATCATATTATATTGTGTTATATTTTTAAGAAACATCTTAGATAGTTGTATTTTGGTAGGACTAAAGAAATATTTGAAGTACAAGTAAATTATATGTTCGTATGAATACTTTACCGGAAAAACCCGAAACAACCCGAAAAACCGAAAAACCCGAAAAAACCCGAGGTTGAAAAACCCGAGTTTTATTGGTTTGGTTTGGTTTATAAATTTAAAAATCCGACACAAATGGGTTGGTTTGATATTTGAAAAACCCGAACCAACCCGGCCATGTACACCCCTAGTAGACACACATGTTCTACATGATAATTTGTGTCGTACATGGTGTCCTATGTGTATTATGTCATGTAGGATTAGTGTGTCTACTTGTTCAACTCTATACAAGTTTAAGTCTCTACTTGTGCACATCCAAAGTTGGAGGGCTAGATGTCAGTTGAGACCAAATTAAAGGATACGTTTATATATTATGCAATTTTTTTATATATATATATACACAAAATATAGATAGAAATAATAAATAACCCAAAAAAAGGTTTACCCCCCTAACCTAATATTAATAAGATTAGAAATATATATTTTTGCACAACATGACGAAAAATATTTAATCTTTTCCCTGATTCATAATCATGTGAGATTGTGAGTTATTTGGTTGACGTTGCATATATATATATATATATATACATAAATCTTTTCTAAATAATACGATATTTATTTAGTTGATCGTGTGCATAAGAAAATTTATTTTCCATGCATGACTAATAGCTAGATGGCATTGCGAGCTTAAGGTAAATCCGCCCCTAATGGTGATCGTGAATATTAATGATGTAACCATCCTTATCTAAGAGTGTTAATTGATTCTCCTTCGTCGAAAAAAGCTACAACATTGTATCATATATTGAATCAGTAAAATTTACTCATGTGTTTATTTTTGTTTATGTTGTGATGTTTTCATAAAATTTCGATTTCAGCCCTGACTAGAGTGTTCATTAGAAATCAAAAAAATAAGTGACGATTTCACATTATTAGTCTTTTGTCCCCCATACTATAATTTTATTTCTTCTGTGATTATATTTTTAAAAAATATTATACAAAGAAAAGAACAAATTGTTTCTTTTTTCTGCATTGTTTTCCTTACTTTATTAAATAACAAGAAAATTAAATATTTTAAATTTTTCCCCTCAATGTTCAATATCCTTAATTAGAGATGCCTTAAATAAATTGGATTCACGGTAAAAAATTCAGATCGAGTAAAAGCTATGTAATAAAGACGATTTTATATTCGGATCAGGATTCAATCCTGAAACATATGATTAAAGGATGATAGAATACTTAAGTAAAAATAAGAAGGAAATCTTAACATTAGGGAAACATTTTTAACACAATATGATATATTGTACAACAAAACATTACATCATGACCAACCATTCATAGTAAATGAATGGCTTTATTCATACTTGTTACAAGCAAAGGGTCTTAAGTAGCAAGATTATTATTATCTTGTCACTTAATTTCAAAAGTTTACAATAATAATACACACAATTAATTATTTAGTTGTGAGTCTGGGCAGCCACATATTCTTCATAAGAGCAGCAGTATTTTTTGCATCCATATTTGGTTTTCTTGCAGCAACTATAACATTTTTTAGGTTTTCCATAGCCCTTACCATAGCCGCCACCATGATAATGTCCATCAACGTTGACCGCTACATCGATGAATTGTGAAGATTAATTAAACTAGCTTACACATACGATGAGTCATGACTAGTCTCTGAATTGAGCTTCAATTTATATGTCGTACTTTCCTTTTTATTATATTTCAAAATGAGTACTCCTTTTCCTATATATATTTAATTGTATATTTTTTAAGTTCAATGTAACAAAAGATCACAAAATTCGTAGGACATTTATAATATAATTTACACACCTTTAGTTTAGTTTAGCAAAGATTGGAAGGTTTATGCCTTGTAATTGAGACATATATTAAATGAAACAAAAGGAATGTATATTAAATGTCATGATCAAACTATAGCATTAGTGATTGAAATTTTTGGATTTGGTTTCCAATAATTTTTAAAAAGTAGACAAATTTTATGACCAAACATATTTATCTTCGCCCCCATCCTCATCCCCACACCCTCACCATCCAACCCCACCAATTATATATCTGTCTAGATTATATCACAATATTGAACACAAAAAAGTAAATAAAGAAGTCATTCATATTTTCTTACAAAATATATTTCATGAAAAACATTTTTTTTTATCGAACACACCCTAAGAGAGGGAACAAATGAGAAGAAATGCTTACCATTGGAAGTCTCAGCTGCCAACTCCCTAGCTGCAACCTCAGAGCTTATCATTAAGAAAATAGCCAAAAAAATACCAAGAAACATAATTGCCTTGGAACCCATTCTTTTTAATTTTTCTTTTGTTCAAAACTTAGTACTTATGAAATATGAAAATTGAGGGATGAAGAAACTAATGCATGTTTGGGCTCATTTATAATAAGATTTGAATGCATAAATAATTAGAGGTGTGAGGGGACACATGTACGGATTGCAATTATTTTATGGACCAAAGAAATGAGCTTGCTCTACAAGTGGCAGATAAATAGAGTGTTGATTTTATGGTGGAGTCGTAAGTAATATTTTGTTAAGATGAAAAAAACATAATATTTATAAATTGTATTTGTTTGTATTTTACAAATCTTAAATATTCAAAATAATCAAATTAAAAGTTAAAAATATCGAAACACCATTAGTAAAAGTAGAGAGGCACAAGTACATACGTTAATACTATAACACCATTATTAAAAGTAGAATGGCCAAAGTTTGTATATATTTCAGTCTTTTTTCCCTATAAAAAAAATAAGAATAGATAAAAATTTACTTATTTTTTCGAAAAGATATTTGTAAATATATCACATCAATATGACCAAGTGGCTTACGTACACCGTCCGACAAAACAAACTAAAAACAAAGATTAATACTTAGTAGATAATCAAACAACATTAAAATAACTTTAAAAAATAATATGCATGTGATGGGTATTATATATTTCGATAATAAATCGTCGTGTTAATAGTATATTTTTGGACAGTTATGCAAAAAAGTAATTTAAAATATGCTAACATGTAGGACTACCTTATCCTAAAATATCTAGAAATAGTGGTGTATATATACTCTTGGATTTGGTCAATACTCAAAGACTTTAAATGACGTATTTAATGTACAACGTATCAAGTTAAATAAGAGGGGCCAACTCTCTTCATTTGCTTTATAACTCAAGAAAAGTCTTACTAAAAAAACAAGTATAATACATGAAAATATTATTTTATTTTGACCTTAACCGATATTTATAACCTTTAATTTTGAATGTGTACTAATGGTAAACACTTAACTTTATATATAATAGAATAAGTAAACACACATGTTCTACATGATAATTTGTGTCGTACATGCGGTCCTACACGTATTATGTCATGTAGGATTAGTGTGTCTACTTGTTCAACTCTATACAAGTTTAAGTCTCTACTTGTGCACATCCAAAGTTGGAGGGCTAGATGTCAGTTGAGACCAAATTAAAGGATACGTTTATATTTTATGCTAATTTTTTTTTATATATATACACAAAATATAGATAGAAATAATAAATAACCCAAAAAAACGGTTTCCCCCCCTAACCTAATATTAATAAGATTAGAAATATATATTTTTGCACAACATGACGAAAATTATTTAATCTTTTCCCTGATTAATAATCATGTGAGATTGTGAGTTATTTGGTTGATGTTGCATATATATATATAAATCTTTTCTAAATAATACGATATTTATTTAGTTGATCATGTGCATAAGAAAATTTATTTTCCATGCATGACTAATAGCTAGATGGCATTGCGAGCTTAAGGTAAATCCGCCCCTAATGGTGATCGTGAATATTAATGATGTAACCATCCTTATCTAAGAGTGTTAATTGACTCTCCTTCGTCGAAAAAAGTTACTACATTGTATCATATATTGAATCATTAAAATTTACTCATGTGTTTATTTTTGTTTATATTGTGATGTTTTCATAAAATTTCGATTTCAGCCCTGACTAGAGTGTTCATTAGAAATCAAAAAATAAGTGATGATTTGACATTATTAGTCTTTTGTCCCCCATGCTTTAATTTTATTTCTTCTGTGATTATACTTTTAAAAAATATTAGACAAAGAAAAGAACAAATTGTTTCTTTTTTCTGCATTGTTTTCCTTACTTTATTAAATAACAAGAAAATTAAATATTTTAAATTTTCCCCTCGATGTTCAATATCCTTAGAGATGCCTTAAATAAATTGGATTCACGTTAAAAAATTCAGATCAAGTAAAACACTATGTAACAAAGACAATTCTATATTCGGATCAGGATTCAATCCTGAAATATATGATTAAAGGATGATAGAATATAATACTTAAAGTAAAAATAAGAAGAAAATCTTAACATTAGGGAAACATTTTTTAACACAATATGATATATTGTACAACAAAACATTACATCATGACCAACCATTCATAGTAAATGAATGGCTTTATTCATACTTGTTACA
Source organism: Solanum tuberosum (assembly GCF_000226075.1). Classification (NCBI taxonomy): domain Eukaryota; kingdom Viridiplantae; phylum Streptophyta; class Magnoliopsida; order Solanales; family Solanaceae; genus Solanum; species Solanum tuberosum. The sequence goes on along the minus strand of NW_006239205.1, from coordinate 343,915 downwards.
AGCAAAGGGTCTTAAGTAACAAGATTATTATTATCTTGTCACTTAATTTCAAAAGTTTACAATAATAATACACACAATTAATTATTTAGTTGTGAGTCTGGGCAGCCACATATTCTTCATAAGAGCAGCAGTATTTTATGCATCCATATTGTATTTTTTGCAGCAACTATGACATTTCTTAGGTTTTCCATAGCCCTCGTGATAGCCACCGCCATAATAATGTCCATCAACGTTTACCGCTGCATCGATGAATTGTGAAGATTAATTAAACTAGCTAACACGTACGATGAGTTATGACTAGTCTCTGAATTGAGCTTCAATTTATATGTCGTACTTTCCTTTTTATTATATTTCAAAATGAGTACTCCATTAACTATATATATTTAATTGTAATTAATTTTTTTAATTCCAATGTAACATAAGATCACAAAATTCATAGGACATTTATAATATAATTTACACGCCTTTAGTTTAGTTTAGCAAAGATTGGAAAGTTTATGGTATATTCTTAAACTTTATGCATAGTAATTGAGACATATAAAATGAAACAAAAGGAATGTATATTTAGTGTCATGATCAAACTATAGCATTATTAATTGAAATTTTGGGATTTCGTTTCCAATAATTTTCAAAAAGTAGACAAATTTTATGATCAAACATATTTATCTTCCCCCATCCTCATCCCACCGTCATCATCCAACCCCACCAATTATATATTTATCTAGATTATATCACAATATTAAACACAACAAAGTAAATAAAGAAGTCACTTATATTTTCTTACAAAATATTTTTCATGAAAACATTTTTTTTTTATCGAACACACCCTAAGAGAGGGAACAAATGAAAAGAAATGCTTACCATTGGAAGTCTCAGCTGCCAACTCCCTAGCTGCAACCTCAGAGCTTATCATTAAGAAAATAGCCAAAAAAAGACCAAGAAACATAATTGCCTTGGAACCCATTCTTTTTAATTTTTCTTTTGTTCAAAACTTAGTACTTATGAAATATGAAAATTGAGGGATGAAGAAACTAATGCATTTTTGGGCTCTATTTATAATAAGATTTGAATGCATAAATAATTAGAGGTGTGAGGGGATACATATACGGATTGCAATTATGTATGGACCAAAGAAATGAACAACTTGCTCTACAAGTGGTAGATAAATAGAGTGTTGATTTTATGGTGGAGTCGTAAGTAATATTTTGTTAAGATGAAAAAAACATAATATTTATAAATTGTATCTGTTTGTATTTTACAAATCTTAAATATTCAAAATAATCAAATTAAAAGTTAAAAATAATCAAAACACCATTAGTAAAAGTAGAAAGGCACAAGTACATACGTTAATACTATAACACCATTAGTAAAATTAAGTAGAATGGCTAAAGTTCGAATATATTTCAGACTTTTTCCCTATAAAAAAACATAAGAATAGATAAAAATTTACTTATTTTTTCGAAAAAATATTTGTAAATATATCACATCAATATGACCAAGTGGCTTACGTACACCATCCGACAAAACAAACTAAAAACAAAGATTAATACTTAGTAGAAAATCAAACATTAAAATAACTTTAAAAAATAATATGCATGTGATGGGTATTATATATTTCGATAATAAATCGTCGTGTTAATAGTATATTTTTGGATAGTTATGCAAAAAAGTAATTTAAAATATGCTAACTTGTAGGACTACCTTATCCTAAAATATCTAGAAATAGTGGTGTATATATACTCTTGGATTTGGTCAATACTCAAAGACTTTAAATGACGTATTTAATGACTCTTTTAATGTACAACGTATCAAGTTAAATAAGAGGGGCCAACTCTCTTTATTGCTTTATAACTCAAGAAAAGTCTTCTAAAAAAACAAGTATAATACATGAAAATATTATTTTATTTTGACCTTAATCGATATTTATAACCTTTAATTTTGGATGTGTACTAATGGTAAACACTTAAGTTTATATATAATAGAACAAGTAGATATACATGTCCTACATGATAATTTGTGTCGTACATGGTGTCCTATGCGTATTATGTCACGTAGGACTAGTGTGTCTACTTGTTCAACTCTATACAAGTTTAAGTCCCTACTTGTGCACATCCAAAGTTGGAGGGCTAGATGTCAGTTGAGACCAAATTAAAGGATACGTTTATATATTATGCAATTTTTTTTTTATATATATACACAAAATATAGATAGAAATAATAAATAACCCAAAAAAGGTTTCCCCCTAACCTAATATTAATAAGATTAGAAATATATATTTTTGCACAACATGACGAAAATTATTTATTCTTTTCCTTGATTCATAATCATGTGAGTTAGGGGTGTACATGACCGGGTTGGTTCGGATTTTTCAATTATCAAATCCAACCATTTGTGTTGAATTTTTAAATCTATAAACCAAACCAAATCAATAAAACTCGGGTTTTTCAACCTCGGATTTTTCGGGTTTTTCCGGTAAAGTATTCATACGAACATATAATTTACTTGTACTTCAAATATTTCTTTAGTCCTACCAAAATAGGCAAAATGATCTGGTGGACCCTTGTACTTGTATGCGTTTGTATTGTGAATTCTTCTACTTACCTCTTTGTCATATGGACCCCTGAACCCATCTAAACTCAACCTATTGAACCCTTTCAACTCATCGTGATTCTCAATCACGCTAATGTCATACGCTATGTCAGATAAAATTTGCCACATCATTTTTTTTTTATATAATAATTTCTTTTTTAACAAAAGAAAAATCATAAAGTTTTGATGTAATTTTGACAAATTAAATTTTAATTTATTATTTTAAATTAAAAGTTTGGGTCTCCTCACATCATCTTCCATTTTCACCGTGAAATGGCCCAACTGTCGGAAAAAGTCGCTGCTGTTGCCGCTCCTCTTGCCGGCGAGACCACAAATACGATCTCCCCACCAACCTCCATCTTCATCGCACACCCTTACCATTTTCTTTTCTCCTTCTCTAACCTCCACAAATCTAGAAACCCTAAGCCACCGCACTAGCTTCTCTCCCCTCACCATCACCGACCGATATGCTCTTCATCCTCTCCGGAGTATCAGAAGGCCAAGAAACCCCTTACTGTCTCCGGCATACAAATATTCTAGGAGGCTCCTCGCCGCCGTCTCAGTCGTCGTCGCAACTCTTGCCGGCGACCATACGTGCCCTCTTCCTCACCCGTCTTCATCTCCGTCGCACCATGGCCACCAGATCTGACCGAAAAACCTCTTCGCTGTCGTGACCAGATCCTACCCTCAACCGCCTCGTTCTTCTTCCACTGACCTGCGTCGTCTCTCTCTAGGTGCCAATGCGAAGATCTGCTAAAGAAGATGACAAGAGTGTGAAGAAGAAAGAAAAATGGATTGGACAGGGATGGAGATGGCCAAAAATGGATGTGAACCTGTTGGCGGAAGAAGAAAGCCTTTTTTAGTTATTTTTTTTAAAGTTTTTTTGTTTTATTGTTTTATTTTTTTTTAATTTTTTAATATTTTTTAAAACTTAAATAGGATATCACTCGCCTTAACGAGAGTGAATTCACACACTCTTGCCAACTCAACCATATTGATGCCACATAAGCCTAGTCAATGGTCAGAGGGGTTTGATAAATTGTGTTTTATAAGTTTAAGGGTTCAATTGATAAAGAGTTAAGTAGAAGGGTTCACAATACAAACTCATACAAGTACAGGGGTCTATTAGACCATTTCGCCACCAAAATACAACTATATAGGTAACAAGTACTCAAACAAGCTGTAAAAGTTCGGCAAATTCAGCAATAACAAAAAATAAAATATACAAAAGAACCCCATTTGTTCACTTATTTTTTTCATAATAATCATTCTGTATTTTTGTTTTC
>NW_006239205.1:319934-339750 GCF_000226075.1 Solanum tuberosum | reverse complement strand
AATAATATATTAAAAGATAAAAACTATGAAAAAGTATAAGAAAGATTTAAAAATTATTTCAAAGTAAATATTTTTATGTATAAAATATAAAATAAATTTTAAAATTATATATATAATGACGTGTTGGTTTGGTCTCGGGTTGGTTTTTTTTAGTTAAAACCAAACCAACCCAAATATAGTTGGGTTTTTTTTTCAATACCAAACCAAGTCAAACCAACCACTAGTCGGATTTTTTTTTCTCGATTTGCGGTTTAATTCGGTTTTCGGTTCATTTTTGTACACCCCTAATGTGAGTTATTTGGTTGACGTTGCATATATATATTGCGAGCTTAAGGTAAATACGCCCTTAATGGTGATCGTGAATATTAATGATGTAACCATCCTTATCTAATATTGTTAATTGACTCTCCTTCGTCGAAAAAAGCTACTACATTGTATCATATATTGAATCATTAAAATTTACTCATGTGTTCATTTTTGTTTATATGTTGTGATGTTTTCATAAAATTTCGATTTCAGCCCTGACTAAAGTGTTCATTAGAAATAAAAAAATAAGTGATGATTTGACATTATTAGTCGTTTGTCCCCCATGCTTTAATTTTATTTCTTCTGTGATTATATTTTTTTAAATATTATACAAAGAAAAGAACAAATTGTTTCTTTTTTTCTGCATTGTTTTCCTTACTTTATTAAATAACAAGAAAATTAAATATTTTAAAATTTCCCCTCAATGTTCAATATCCTTAATTAGAGATGCCTTAAATAAATTGGATTCACGGTAAAAAATTCAAATAGAGTAAAATACTATGTAACAAAGACAATTCTATATTCGGACCAGGATTCAATCTTGAAACATATGATTAAGGGATGATAGAATACTTAAGTAAAAATAAGAAGAAAATCTTAACATTAGGGAAACATTTTTAACACAATATGATATATTGTACAACAAAACATTACATCATGACCAACCATTCATTGTAAATGAATGGCTTTATTCATACTTGTTACAAGCAAAGGGTCTTAAGTAGCAAGATTATTAGTATCTTGTCACTTAATTTCAAAAGTTTACAATAATAATTAATTATTTAGTTGTGAGTCTGGGCAGCCACATATTCTTCATAAGAGCAGCAGTATTTTTTGCATCCATATTTGTATTTCTTGCAGCAACTATAACATTTCTTAGGTTTTCCATGGCCCTTACCATAGCCGCCTCCATAATAATGTCCATCAACGTTTACCGCTGCATCGATGAATTGTGAAGATTAATTAAACTAGCTAACACGTACGATGAGTCATTACTAGTCTTTGAATTGCACTTCAATTTATATGTCGTACTTTCCTTTTTATTATATTTCAAAATGAGTACTCCTCTTCCTATATATATTTAATTGTAATTTTTTTAATTTCAATGTAACATAAGATCACAAAACTCATAGGGCATTTATAATATAATTTACATACCTTTAGTTTAGTTTAGCAAAGTTTGGGAAGTTTATGGTATATTCTTATACTTTATGCATAGTAATTGAGACGTATAACATGAAACAAAAAGAATATATATTAAGTGTCATGATCAAACTACAGCATTAGTGATTGAAATTTTGGGATTTTGTTTCAAATAATTTTCAAAAAGTAGACAAATTTTATGATCAAACATATTTATCTTCGCCCCATCTTCATCCCACCGTCACCATCCAACCCCACCAATTATATATCTGTCTAGATTATATCACGATATTGAACACAAAAAAGTAAATAAAGAAGTCACTTATATTTTCTTACAAAATATTTTTCATGAAAAATATTTTTTTTTATCGAACATACCCTAAGAGAGGGAACAAATGAAAAGAAATGCTTACCATTGGAAGTCTCAGCTGCCAACTCCCTAGCTGCAACCTCAGAGCTTATCATTAAGAAAATAGCCAAAAAAAGACCAAGAAACATAATTGCCTTGGAACCCATTCTTCTTAATTCTTTTATTTTTGTTTCAAAGCTTAGTACTTATGAAATATGAAAATTGAGGGATGAAGAAACTAATGCATTTTTGGGCTGTATTTATAATAAGATTTTGAATGCATAAATTGAAGGTGTGAGGGGACACGTACGGATTGCAATTATTGTATGGACCAAAGAAATGAACAACTTGCTCTACAAGTGGTACATAAATAGAGTGTTGATTTTATGGTGGAGTCATAAGTATTTTCTATACTTCATATTATTTGATTTTTGTTAAGATGAAAAAAAACATAATATTTATAAATTTTATCTGTTTGTATTTTACAAATCTTAAATATTCAAAATAATTAAATTAAGAGTTAAAAAATATCAAAACACCATTTTTAGTAAAAGTAGAAAGACAAAAGTACATACGTTAATACTATATCAAAAATGTTAAAATAAAAACCTCACTATGCATGTTCTTTTTACTTATGAAAGTCAAATTTTTACTTAAAACTAATAAATAATAGATTTTTTTCCCCTAAAATACAACATGAGCTATTGTTGTTCTTAATCTTGTAATAATCGTTAACATACTGCATCAAAATATTTCAATAAATATTAGAATAAACAGTTTATACACTAAGCATTGCCTAAAAATCTCCATTTATAAGGTATAATTGTCGAATAATGAAGGAGTTTATAGTAGACAAAAAAAAGAAAACAAAATGGAAGAATAGGGCGGTTGAAAACAAAACTAAAAAAGATTTAAATGGAAAATTAGCCATCTCTCTGTCACAAATTAGTTATTATGATTCGTTTATAAAAAGTCAATTTAACTCAAAACTAAATTGTATAAATTAACATCATAAAAATTATACAAAAAAACTCTACAAGTCACAAGTTTTTCTCATGTCAATATGATTTTAAAATATTAATCAAAATAATTATCATATTTAATTTTTGAAAAGAAAAACATGAAAACTAATTGAAAAAATGAAATATCTTGAAAACTAACTACACCCATAATTGAGTAATTATTTTTAGGCACTTTTACATTAATTAAAAAATGATTTATAGTTACAAAAAATTCTCAAGTTATATTAAATTATAAATTTATAAATAAATAAATTTCTTTCTCTTAAAATCCATACATCAATCAGACAAATCTAGACCACGTGCATGGAGTTGATGGCCCATCATTTAACGTATGTAGAAAATGTCAAACGGTCACTTATCAGTTATTCAGCCGCCACGCCACGTAATTAATTATAGGTTCGTTTTAATTTATTTAACTTATTTTTTTTTAATTCATTTCAAAAATGAAAAGAATTTGACAATTTCTTGATTTCCAACTTTCTACGTAACATGATAATGAAGAGCGTATAATATTTCAAATAATTAAGACATCTAAACACAAAGGGTAATTAGGATAGATGACAAGAACTTATGGGATAAAATAATAATAGCAGAATATATTCACTATGTGAATTAATCATATTACGAAGATTCTAATAGCTCAATCATTTAACTATCTGAATTTTTATTTTGTTAATTTGAATTTGATTTCCATAACATCTCTCATATTTATCCCTTTCCATCCTCCATTTTTTTTAAGTTGTAGGACTACCTTATCCTCAAATATCTAGAAATAGTGGTGCAAATATACGTACTCTTCGATCTGGTCAATACTCAAAGACTTAAATGACGTATTCAATGACTCTTTTAGTGTACTATCAAGTTAAATAAGAGGGTCCCAAAGGAGATGTATCGAATGAAGTTGTTTTTTTTTTTAATCAGAAGTCTTGAGTATGAATTTTGAATATGGAAAAATAATTGATAGAAAGATCTCCCTTCTTGAATAAAGTTTCTATGAAATAAAATTTAAAATAATCAGATTTTAATATAAATATCGAATATCGAATAAAAAAAATTAAATAAGCGGGGGGCTAACTCTCTTCATTTGCTTTATAACTCAAGAAAAGTCGTTTTTTTTTTTAAATTAAAAAAAGTTGTGAGAAAAGTCTTCTAGGAAATTAAATGACCGACAACACAACAACCAAAATTCTTATTTTTTTTCTTTTATATAATCTACTTCTTCCGTTTTATTTTATATGACACTATTTGCAGGGGTGGAGCTACAGCCATCGAAGGGTGGTCAGCTGACCACCCTTCGCCGGAAAATTAAACGATATAGAGAGGTCAAATTCTGTATTTAAGGGATAAATAATTAATGTTGAACAACCTTAAGATAAACTCTTCCGTGGCACAGTGGTAAAGTTTGTTCATTTCCACCCTTTGTGCGCAGGTTCGAATCTCACGGAGCACACAACCGTTTTAATTTTATTTTGATAGAGAACACAACCTCACACACCATTATCATGTTCCTCAAATTTCTTAATTATTAATATTAAAATTTTAATAATATAGAGTAACATATATGAATAAATTATTTTAATTTTGAATATTAAAAATCACGTATTTCTAATTTTTATCTAGGATATAATGTACTTTCGAATGGTTAAAACAAAAAAGGCAACATTTTACGTTAAAAAAAATTGTGTTTATATATGTTAACAACTTTAAACCCAGAGCTAAAATCAATACATGCATTTTATCTTCTTCTTTTTTTTAAGAAAAAAATTTCTACTGGTGTGATTTATATTTCGTAAAGCTAGATGTATTTGTTCTATCAATATTTCACTTTAAAAACAATAATCATATATTTTTATCATATAAAGTCAATGCATCAAAAAGAAGAAGAAAAACTCGATTGTTTATATTTGATACTGACAAATGTTTAGATCGTTCATGGTAGAATTACTAGGTTAAATAAATAACATTTAACTCACTTATTAAAAAAAAATTGAACACCCTTGATGAAATTTCTGGCTCCGCCACTGACTATTTGATTTGATACGATGTTTAATAAAAAAAAAGACTTTTGAAAATTACAGTCTAAAATATTTTTGGATATTTATGTGGTGGAGATTCATTTCATTAAGGGTAAAAGAGGAATTTTAAAGTTAAGTTGTTTCTAATTAGAATCGGGTGACATTTTTTTTTGGAACGAATTAAAAAGAAAAGGGTGCCACATAAAATGGGACGGAGGAAGTATTAGAATTCAACTCATATGTAATATTACTCTCCTTTTGGTGATGCTTTTTATTTCTCGAGAATTAAAACTTATAAGCATAACATAATTTTCTATATATACAATATAATTTTTCGATAAAAAATGTTTAATTGATCACCTTTTTATCTACGTATGTACACGACTGTATAACCTCCATACTAGTCAATAATCAAATTGTGGTTCTTAGAAGTTAGAAGCTGTTGCAGGACATCTTCGATTTCCTCTCTAAATGATTTTTTTCTTTGTGAAGTGTCAATTATGTGGAGAAAAAAAATGAATTCTTTACTTGCCTAATATTAAAAAGCTAATAACAACATTATCTACTTTATTTACACACAAATTAATCTACAAACGTTATGAAAAGTTTGAATTTATTTTAACCGTAGGTATTAATGAATGAACGTTATGCATAAATTTAGTCACATGTTTTGTATTGTAGATATGTAGTATGTCTATTTTACACTAATCGATAAATATTCATCAATAAAATCCATTAAATATATTTTTCACGAACCACTTTATAAACACAATAAGTATATATTAAGTTACGAGGGCATTTGTTAATAAAGCCTATGTTAATTTGTTCAAATTCGATCTAGTCCATCCATTTATCATTTAAATTTTAGTCTAGTCTCTTCGATTCATAAGGGCTTCAACTCCTTTTCATATCTTTCTTGTTTACATGAGAAGAGTGATTTTTACACAATTATCACGATCACATATCCGTACTCAATAACCATTTTAAATGACTAAAACGGTGAAAAAATTGAAAAGGGTCAAAAATTACGTATTTACATTATACTATCAAATTAATTTTCCTTTAGCTCCCGATAATGATATACGTTCTATATACATTGATAGTTTTTCTTTTGCTCACTACCAATAACTTCACTTCAACTTCACATAATTTTTCTTGTTACTCTATATATACTAATTTCTAGAAGAAGCAAAAACGTCTAGTAGTAAGATATATACTACTTGCATGATTACTCTATCTTGATCATTTTGGTAATTTTATCTCGGGATTAGTAATCATTGTTATCCAGCATAGAAGGTCATATAAAAATAATATCATAATTGTGATATACCGTCTAGCTAATCCTATCTCAAAATTAAAAAATCAAGTAATATTATATTTCGAAAATCATTATTATCTCTTATCCCATAAATTAAACGACCTCTTATTGATTCAACTTTCAAGGTTCTTTATTTCCTTTGGATTTATGTGAAGAATTTTCTTCCAACATAATCTTGATTAGGATGACTTTTACTGATTTTTTCTTGAAAATCAATTGTGAATTCAAGAATTTCTTCACCTACCAAAAGAAAAATTACTTGTCCACATCTTTAATTACTAATTTTTAAAAAATATACCACTTACGTGTCACCGAATATTTCCAAATATGCCCTTTCCTTCAATCTCTAATACATTCATTTCTTATTATAAATAGATCTCAATTATGCATCAATTTCTTCATCCTTTAATTAATATAAGTAAGCTTTAAAGAAGAAAAAAATGATGGGTTCCAAGGCATTTATATTTCTTTGCCTTTTTGTAGCTATTTTTGCAATGATAAGCTCTGAGGTTGTAGCTAGGGAGTTAGCGGAGACTTGTAAGATTATTTTTCTAATTTTATTATTTATATATATGATGAATTTCTTATCTAAATATTTTACCTATATGTAACGTTATGATAATTTTTGAGTTTTACGATTGATGTAGCATTGGAATCAGATAACAAGAATGATGAACACACTGACGGACGTAGCGGATATAACGGATATAAACCCCCACATGACGAATACAACTATGGATATAAACCTCCTGGTGGCGGACATAAGCCTCCAGGTGGCGGATATAAGCCTCCGAGTGGCGGATATAAGCCTCCGAGTGGTGGATATAAGCCTCCAGGTGGTGGATATAAACCCCCACATGGTGAATATAAGCCTCTGCATGGTGGATATAAACCTCCAGGTGGCGGATACAACCCTCCACATGACGAATATAAACCACCCAGTGACGGATATCACCCCCCAGGTGGTGGTGGCGGCGGCGGACATCACCCCCCACATGGTGGAGGCCATGATTAAGTGACTAGCCAATTGCCTCACAACAAATCATGATGTGTACTGTTATAAAGCTATGGTATACGTACGTAGTGGCAAGATTAGTACCAGTAATATAATAGTCTTGTTGCTTTTAGACCAGATTATTGTATCAATAGTATGAATAAAACGCATGATATGAATTGTTGGTCATATAATATTTTGTTGTACAATATATTATGTGATGAATATATTTTCATAATGTACGTTTCTTCTTATATCACATTTTCTTATTGAAAACTACTCCCCCATCCCTAATATTATATGTTGCTTTTTGTTTCTCAAAATTTAAATTATTATATAAATTTTAATCAACAAATTATTAAAAATATAATTTTTTCATCATATTGATATACAAAAAAAACTGTAACTAATAATACTTTGGGACTAAGGTAGTACTTCTCAATCCCCACCCTCTCCAATTCAAAATACAATCTACTCTAAAATGAAAGGCAAGAAATTATAATAAACCCCTTGATTTTCTAGATTGTGTTGGAATTGTTGGAAAAATGAAAATCGATCAATAAATGTCATTTGTTCAGATATTTTTTTATCGTTATAACGAAATATTATTATAAAGAACATATAATATAAATAACATAAAAGAAAATTTTCAAAAATTGCCTACTTATTTACATTAAAAAATCTAATTAACATATAAATAATTAATTAAGATCTCATAGATACAAAATCCTAACTCTGTACCCAGTGCGCACAAAGTGCTCACCACAGAGTGCTCACCCGAAGGGCAGAGGCTGTGGCAGAGATTGTAGCGGTTGCGGGTTATCCTGGGGTTCCAAAAAAAAAAAATTCCTAACTCTACCATTGAGAATTAATTGGCAAGATGTAATAGTCCTTCAATTTTAGACCTTGCTTTTAATTATAAGCGCAAATTACAGAAATACACGCATTTTGTTTCACTTATTTCCATTATCCCCTATTAATTTTAAAAATCTCCAAAATTCCTTATTTCTTTAATGTATTTGAGCTGCATATTAATGTATCCGAGCCAGTATTTAATGTATCCGAGGTACATATTATGTATCCAAGCTAGTTTTTAATGTATCCGAACCAGTATTTAATATATCCGAGCTACTTATTAATGTTTCCGAGCTACATATTAATATATCTGAGCTACATATTAATGTATCCGAGCTACATATTAATGTATCCGAGATTCAATTATTGTATCCGATTTTTTTAATTTTTAAGGGATTAATGTAATTAGAAACTTATTAGGGATACATTGTAATTTCATATTAAAACTATGGGATTTATGTAATTTACCCTAATTATAATACCAAAGTATGAACAAAATTAAAGCCCATTATTAGTTCCTCAGTACCCCACGAAAATATCCAAATCATTATAGGCAAATTTTGAACTTAAAGTTTATGAGTTTCTACTATAACGTTAAGTTCATGCAAATCAATAATCAAATTTCTAGATCCCCATGTACCCATGCGAATCAATTTAAACCTAAAGAAAGGTCTCTAAATTTTATTTTCTTAGAAAAACATAAGACTTACGGTATTTCGAGTTATTATCCTTTTAGAGATAATTTCATAAACAACCTCTCATGTTTGACTTCATAACACAAGTTTTCCTTGTGATTTGTTATAGTTTTTATTAGTACCAATTAATCATATGAAATGACTTGACGTTACATTGTTAAATTAATAGCACTTTTCTAATCATTTATCAATATCGACTCTGAGGTAGACAATCACCTATCACATAAATATAATACGGACTAATAATTAATATGAAAATAATAGCATTTGATAGTTTTCACAATTCGTGAGGTTTCATGTTTGTGAAAAGTAAAATACAATTTAAAAAATTCAAAGTGCATGTTCATACAAAAAACTTCGAGAACTTATGATTATGTATAGTATATCCAAACGAGCCTTTAATGTCGTTTGATAATTACAGTAGATCTATGTTTTTAGCGACTTAGTCATTTTGATGTGTTCTATGAACTAATTTAAGTAAATGATTCACCATTAATGTGGATTTATTCAAATTAACTCAAAAAAATAGATTTAAACTTTATGAGTACTTTAACGGTTAAGGTTTCTAGCATTGAACTACTTGTAATTTTAAAGTTATGAATTCAGATATATCATTTGTTGCTATTTGAATAAATTTTTATCTATAAAATTTATGCTTCACATCAAAAGATTAAGTTCAGATAAATTCGATGTCCCAACTCTACTTTTACCTCTAACATGAATGTTTCACTTTAGGGGTAAAGTGTTCTCTATCAAAATTTGATCTCAAATTTTGAATTTAAAAAAATATAATTAAAGATAGAAGGTACTTATCGATCACCTACCACAAAAATTGATAGCAATACTTCAAATATATGAAGTAGAAAACTAAAGCAATAAAGATTTTGTGAGTAATTAAAACCTATTTGGGAAAACTTTTAAATTTAGGTATTTTAATTTTTCCAACGTGTTTTTGAAAAGTTCTTTGAATGGTTATAACTTATAACAATTTGTGTTTAAGTAAGATTTAAGAAACTTTTTTTTATTAGTAATGGAGAAGTAGTTTGTGTTTATTCAAATTTTCCCAAAAAAAAGAGAGTTTAAGAAAAACAAATTACGTAAAAAACATGTACAAATTTGCATTATGATAAATATAATAATAATTTTTAGTTATTTATTACTCTCAAAGATTTTAGTTAAGTATTAAAATTATATTTAACAAAAACATTTCATCTTTTGTTTGAGATTCACTCCCATCACAAGATAAAATATGTGTTTATTAAAATATTTTTTTTTAATTATAATTAAACAATATATGCTTATTTTATATTTTAACTATAAATAAAAAATTGTTTTATTTAGTGGACACTACAAATGCAAGTAAACATTGTGGTCCTATACTACGTTCCTTTCTTAAACGAATATAAAAAAAATCAAATAAATTAAAATAGAGGAAATATAATTAATTACGTGGCGTGCCAATTGAGCAAGATAAGTGATAAGTAACCATTTATCAATTTCTAAAACATTAAATTCTTAGTATAAATATAACCCAATGTTGCTTCAATTTCTTCATCCTTTAATTCATATAACTAAGCTTTAAAGGAAGAAAAAAATGATGGGTTCCAAGACAATTCTATTTCTTGGCATTCTTTTGGCTATTTTTGCAATGATAAGCTCAGACACCTGTAAGTTTATTATTATTTTTCTTTTATTAGTTATCTCTTTTGAAATATTGGATCTCTTATATAATTATTTGACATATATGCAATGCTATGCTAATTTTTAAATTTCACATTTGATATTTGTAGCAGTGAAATTGGATAACAAGAATGATGAACACCATGACGGATATAATGGCATTGGCGGGTATTCTAGTGATGGACATGACGAATATAATAGTGGATATAAGCCTCGAGATGGTGGAAATAAACCTCCACATGACGGATACAATCCTCCAAGTGGCGAATACAATCCCCCACATGATAAATATAAACCCCCTAGTGATGAATACAAACCTCCACGTGGCAAATATAATCCTCCACATGATAAATATAAACCTCCTAGTTATGAATACAAACCTCCAAGTGACAAATATAACCCCCCACATGATAAATATAAACCCCCTAGTAGCGAATACAAACCTCCAGGTGATAAATATAAACCCTCACATGACAAATACAAACCCCCTAGTGACGAATACAAACCTCCAGGTGACAAGTATAACCCCCCACATGACAAATATAAACCTCCTAGTGATGAATACAAACCTCCAGGTGACAAATATAAACCTCCTAGCGACGAATACAAACCTCCAGGTGATAAATATAAACCCCCACATGACAAATACAAACCCCCTAGTGACGAATACAAACCTCCAGGTGACAAGTATAACCCCCCACATGACAAATATAAACCTCCTAGTGATGAATACAAACCTCCTAGTGACGAATATAACCCCCCACATGATAAATATAAACCCCCTAGTGACGAATACAAACCTCCAGGTGACAAATATAAACCCCCACATGACATATACAAACCCCCTAGTGACGAATACAAACCTCCAGGTGACAAGTATAACCCCCAACATGACAAATATAAACCTCCTAGTGATGAATACGAACCTCCAGGTGACAAATATAACCCCCCACATGATAAATATAAACCCCCTAGTGATGAATACAAAGTTCCAGGTGACAAATATAAACCCCCACATGACAAATACAAACCCCCTAGTGACGAATACAAACCTCCAGGTGACAAGTATAAAACCCCTGGTGACGAATACAAATCTCCAAGTGACAAATATAACCCCCCACATGACAAATACAAACCCCCTAGTGACGAATACAAACCTCCAGGTGACAAGTATAAAACCCCTGGTGACGAATACAAATCTCCAAGTGACAAATATAACCCCCCACATGACAAATACAAACCCCCTAGTGACGAATACAAACCTCCAGGTGACAAGTATAAAACCCCTGGTGACGAATACAAATCTCCAAGTGACAAATATAACCCCCCACATGACAAATACAAACCCCCTAGTGACGAATACAAACCTCCAGGTGACAAGTATAAAACCCCTGGTGACGAATACAAATCTCCAAGTGACAAATATAACCCCCCACATGACAAATACAAACCCCCTAGTGACGAATACAAACCTCCAGGTGACAAGTATAAAACCCCTGGTGACGAATACAAATCTCCAAGTGACAAATATAACCCCCCACATGACAAATACAAACCCCCTAGTGACGAATACAAACCTCCAGGTGACAAGTATAAAACCCCTGGTGACGAATACAAATCTCCAAGTGACAAATATAACCCCCCACATGACAAATACAAACCCCCTAGTGACGAATACAAACCTCCAGGTGACAAGTATAAAACCCCTGGTGACGAATACAAATCTCCAAGTGACAAATATAACCCCCCACATGACAAATACAAACCCCCTAGTGACAAATACAAACCTCCAGGTAGTAAGTATAACCCTCCAAATGACAAATATAAATCTCCTAGTGATGAATACAAACCTCCGGGTGACAAATATAACCCCCCACATGACAAATATAAACCCCCTAGTGATG
This sequence comes from Solanum tuberosum, assembly GCF_000226075.1. Lineage (NCBI taxonomy): Eukaryota > Viridiplantae > Streptophyta > Magnoliopsida > Solanales > Solanaceae > Solanum > Solanum tuberosum. Next base: position 327,469 of record NW_006239205.1, on the reverse strand, counting down.
AATATAAATCTCCAGGTGACAAGCATAGTTCCCCACATGATAAATATAAGTCCCCTAATGACGAATACAAACCTCCAAGTGGTGGATACAACCCTCTCATTGGTGGCCATGAGTAAGTAACTAGTCAACTATCTCACAACAAACCATCATGTAATATTATAAAACTGTTGTATGTAGTGGCAAGATGTATAATATAGTAATAGTCTTGCTACTCTAAACCTTGCTTTAAAAATCGTATGAATAAAACGTCATTCAGTTCATATGTATGGTTGATCATGTAATATTTTGTTGTAAAATATAACACAATATATTTCTATAATGTACATTTCTTCTTTTTCTTGATTATATTGAATATGTTGTTGATGAGGAAAGTATGTTTCTTCTTATTTCACAACTTATTATTAAACTACTCCTCAATCACTAATTATATATTGTTTTTCACTTCTCGAACTCTTTTAATTTTATTATATTAAGTTAATTTGATAAAATTTGATTTCATAGATTAATTAACTTGACTTTTGAAAAAATGGAAAGCAAGACATATCTTTGGGACGAATTACAAGCTACTTTAAAATGAGAAGGAAAGAGATTATAAGTGCATCTTCATGATTTTCTAAATTGTGCTGGAATCGTTGGTAAATGAAGCTAAACTGATAAATGTCATTTGTCCAAATACTTTTTACAACTATAATGAAATATTGTTACAAAAAACATATAATAACATAATAAATCGTTTTCAAACGAACTATTGATTATTTATCAAAAATATTTATAGATGATAACTGTTATAGCAAGAATTAGTTTTTATATACCAATAATAAATTTTCAACGTGTCACTAACACCACACAAAATAATTCCACATGTATAACATAACAAGACCCAATAATTATATTTTTTACTATAATCATTGACACCCTTGATAACAATTATGTATCCGCTACTACAAATGAGACAAACGAGAGAAGGAGTGAGGTGAGTGGGATTCCAGATATATGGTGATTTTTCTACAAACGAGAGAAGGAGTGAAGTGAGCGAGATCCCAAATACATGGTGATTTTTCTTAAGCAGTCCACTTGTAGATCAGGATATTCATTTACTTTGGAGTTATTTGAGAGATGTTGCCTTGATCTTCTTGGGACCATCACTATTTGTTTTCATTTAGTACTTTTCTTCAACACATTTTTTATTTTTTTTAATCTCCCACCCGGTGTTCGGAGCTCACATTAAAGCTTCGATTAAATTCGGATCACGCTCTGCAAGGCCCATTCGAGTGCAATTTCAAACATGAAGGTGTTAGAATTCCTATTCCTAGAATCATTGATCAAATCTCCAACCTCCTCTATTTGATTATTAATTCTCAATTTCCAGAACTTCCACTCTCACCTTCTATTATCAGTATCTCTCATCTCACAGATCACATCACACCAAAGCTTGAATTTAAATTGGTGAAATGGAAGAGACCAAACTAGAATGAGCTAAAACTGAATGTGGATGGTTGTAGTAAAGGAAATTCTGGAAGTGCTGGAGGTGGAGGAGTTCTTAGGGACCATGCTGGACAAATGATTATGGCTTTCAGTGCCTATTTTGGTTTTTGCTTAAATAATTCAGCTGAGGCTCTAGCTCTAAAGACTGGCCTAAGATGCATGGTGTCTAGATCATGGTTTTCACAGAGTTACTGTTGAGTCTGACTCCCTCTTGATTATTCAGATGGTTAAAGGTATGATCAATATAATCCCCCTTGGCAGATGAAAAATGATATTAACAGATTCAATCCATGAGTTCACTTGGTGACTTCTCTTTCATTCACACCTTCAGAGAAGGTAACACTACAGCTATTTGCTTGCGAATATGGTTGAACATTGCAAAACAACTACCTTCTTCACCAAGGCCATAAATCTTCCTTCTAAGGTTACTTCCACCTTGAAGAATGATGTAGTTGGCAAGCCCAACATTATAATTCGAGTGAAGAAGGGCAACTTCATATTCGACCCTGGTTAAATTTTATTTGGTTGCTTCTAGTTTATGAATTCTAGAATTTTTTGTAAGCTTATGTGAAGTGCAACCCTCCTTTTTTCTTTCCTTTTATTTTGATAAGTTAGAGAGTAAGGATTTGCCCTCACTCCTAGTTTTGTAATGCGGAGGTCAAGTTTCACCCCCCTCCATGCTCCTTTGACTTATCTATTGAGCCCCTTTGAGGGAACCTTTGATTTTTTTTTTAAAAATAATAATGGAAAAATCGAAACAAATCTAAGAAAATTTGATATATTGTCCCAATGTATATAATTATATATATACTTTAAATTCTAAATCTGTTACTATGTCATACCAACAGTAACAAGACGTTTTCATAAGCAACTCACTTGTAGATCAGGTTATTCAGTTCCTTTAAAATTATTCGATAAATTTCTTGGTTCAAACATCTAATTTTTATCAAGTCCTAAAATAAGTATCGTACATTAAAATAGAAATAGAAATAAATAAAAATCTTAAAATGTATATGCATGGTTAGTATATAACTAAAACTCAACAATAATATAGTGTTACGTAAAGCGAATCATAGTCAACAAATACAACAAAAAAATATAACTTCACTAGGATTTCACTTAAACTATTTGGATCATTTGAATAATAATATGTAGACGAAAAGGGACGTAAAGAAATTAAATTCTCTAATAATTATTTATTATTTAAAGAAACATTACATGATCATGACCATCCATCCATAGTAAGTGAATGGAGATTTATGATACTATTATTTATTCATATTTTCAACAACAAAACTATACTACCTATTACTTAAACACACAATACAAATATATATATGAATAGCACTTGGCTACTCAATATTTATCGTGAATACAATAACTGATACATTAGAAGGGTATTCATAAATATTCCTTATATAGTATGTAATTAATTAATTAGTTGCGAGGCAATCCTCCATACCAACCACCTCTAGGATATCCTCCTCCGCCATAACCAACACCAGGATAAAATCCACCATATCCTCCTCTTGGATAACCGCCATAATATCCACCACCACCATATCCACCATATCCTCCCCATGGAAATCCGACTCCTCCTATTCCTGGACGAAGTCCTCCCATTCCTGGAAGTCCTCCTAATCCTGGAAGTCCTCCCATTCCTGGAAGTCCTCCCATTCCTGGAAGTCCTCCCATTCCTGGAAGTCCTCCCATTCCTGGAAGTCCTCCCATTCCTGGAAGTCCTCCCATTCCTGGAAGTCCTCCCATTCCTGGAAGTCCTCCCATTCCTGGAAGTCCTCCCATTCCTGGAAGTCCTCCCATTCCTGGAAGTCCTCCCATTCCTGGAAGTCCTCCCATTCCTGGAAGTCCTCCCATTCCTGGAAGTCCTCCCATTCCTGGAAGTCCTCCTAATCCTGGAAGTCCTCCCATTCCTGGAAGTCCTCCTATTCGAGCACCAGGAAGTCCTCCTATTCCATCTCCTAAATATCCTTGAAATCCTATTCCTAGAAGTTTGGCGTCATTTGCATGTTCTGCATCAATAATCATACATATTTGTGTTAGTAGGGGTGACAAATAGATTGTTTATATGATGAATTTGTACAAATCAAAATGAATTGGATCAATAAATTAATTAATATTCAAAATTTTAATTTAGATTGAGATTGATTAAGTAATTAAGATGATCTAAACATAGAGTCATACTCTAACGCTAGCCAAATTTTGATTTCTTTGTTTGTTTTCTTATAATTTTTGTAAGTACCAAACAAAACTATTTAAAATGGTTCTTTATTATAGCTTAATACACTCGAAGTTCAAGAATCAAAATACTTAATTTAGGATATGAATCTGAGTATAGACTCTTCCATTTTGTTAAAAATAAAATTTATATATTTGAAAATAACAAAACAAGTACTACAAGTCACCTTAATTAGCTTAAAATTCAAAAGGAGTACTTTGAAAAAATCACTATCAAAGAAAAAATGATCTAACTCTTCAAACAGTAAGACCTTTACATAAAATGAAGAGCAACTTACAAAAATGACTATATTTATAGGGTTAATGAAACAGAGATAATATACCGTTATCCAAAGAAGTGGTGGATCGTTGAGCCAACTCCCTAGCTGCAACCTCAGAGGTTATCACAAGAAAAATAGCCAAAACAATAAGCATAAATGCCTTTGATCCCATTTTTCCCTTGTTTGAAACTATATTGTAATTAAGATATAACTACTAATTGATTTTGTGATAATTGTAAGAAGGATGAGGAAACTAATGAACATTTTGCCTCTATTTATAGCATAATCATAAACTTCTTGGGGGTTAAGTTTGAACATTGCATTAATTAAGTACCGGGCTAGTAATTAATTAAGTTGGCAAGATTGATAGATTATTTAGACTCGACTTTTCCAAAAAGCACCTACAAAATGATTTCTCCTAAATAATTAACTATATTATACTTTTTTCATTTCAATTTGTTTGTCATATTTTATCATTTAGTTTGTTTAGAACAAAATATATGGTTGATTAAAGAACATTTTAATACATTTTATGTATATTTGTTTTTTAAAACCACAAGATTCATGATTTATTATTTTTTTTTCTTAAATTCTGTGTCACATCAAAATCAAATAAATAAATTAAAAGGGAGAAAGAAACATTCCGATAATCATAGATATTCGTGTTAATAGGGGTGGTTCGGTGGCTAATGGATTGTATATGTTGACTTTGTGCGAATTAAAATGAGTTGAATCAATACATAGATCAATATTTAGAATTTTATTTGAAGTGAGATGAATTGAGTTAAGATGAGCTAAGCACAAAGTCGTACCCTAGCTCTTGCCAAATTTTGATTTCTCCATTTGTTTTCTTATAAACTATTCTTAAAAAAAAATCTACTCTCGGAGTGCAAGAATCAAAATACTTAATTTAGGATATGAATCTGAATATGGACTCTTAAAAAAAAAATCGTTTCAATTAGGTTGTCTTATTTTTCCTTTTGGTTCGCTTTTTTTTTTTAAAAAAAAGAATGTCTCTTTTGGAAGATTAAAAGACATTTTAACATATTCTACGAATATATAATTTAAGACCACAAGATTTATGAATTTTCTTTATTTTCTTAAATTTATGCCATATCAAAATTAAATTAATTAATTAATTAAAACGGATAGAGAATTTTTTTTTTCTTTAGCTATGCAAGGTACACGTAGATATGGCTGAGAGTTGATCATAGATCATGCTGTTTGCATTTACTATCTTGATATACTGATATCTTTCTTCAAGATATTCTAACCTACCTAGAGTCTTGAGTTAAGCGATATCTAAAAATGTTAAGTATAAAATTTTACTAATATGAAATTGAATCAGTGTGATGCGTAGATAATATTAAAGAATTCAGCATTTAAAGTCATTATAAGACACATACTTTAGTATATTGATTTCACAAAATTTCAATTTTTAATTCGGTTGATAATTCTTCATTTTATTTGGTAGTATGAATTTTTGAGCTAATGTTTCATAAGGTTAACAAATATTAATGAAAATTATATTGAGGGCTAGTATCTTATCATTAATTTTTTTATTTTTTTCTACAATTTACCAATTTCCAGTTGCACCAAAATAATAATAGCAATAACAACAATATAGTTTTATAAGTCGGGTCTAAAAAGGATGAAGTATATATATTATATACGAAGACTTTATCTCCAATGGCTAATTTATGTGTAAGAAAGAGATTATGCGAACTCGTGATTAAAGGACTAAACTCGATATACAATAAGTATAATTCTTACAATATATCAAATATTATATGAAGGCACGTATAATTTATTTTTTTTTAAAAACAATTGAATGATGCACTGGTTTGACCACTTGTATGAATCCTATACTTAATCTCTTTTTTCCTGTGTTTATATATTTTTTCGTATTTTGATTCTCTTAGAGAAAAATCCAGATAGTATCACACTATATTTAGAGTATATATATATCTTTAATTGTTTTAGCCCAAATACTTCATGAACCTCTCCAGGCCCAATTCTTCAGTACTAGAGTTAATAACACCCTCACTATCGTTTAATGTGAATTCGATTCAAGTTGTTCGTTTTTTATGATCAAATAATTTATTAAAATTCATGGTATTAGAAATGTAAGAGACTTTAATAAATGCATCAGTATGGAGCGTAATTTTGCAAATAAATAAATAAAATTAAAACTATGTAGTGCATGTTATTTTTAATACATCAACTTAAACAATGCACAAGAAATAACTGTTACATAACTATACCAACATTATTAATGCAAGCATTGCCCTATTCAACGTTATTCGTATACATCCTATCAAATAATCCCTAATCCCTCTGAGATTATTTATTATAAAAAGAGACATGATAACCATCCACACATCCATAATAAATGAATGGAGATTTATGATATATTTATTCATATTATTTTTTATTTTTCTATCTTGGGTTCAATATTCGTTTATGGCTCGACTAATTCATATTCGAATCCGATAGGTGCTCCAATTTCTGAAAGCCCTTTGTTATCAAACATTCCTCTGGTATCGATATGTCCTTCAATTCCAATAGGTGCTCCAATTTCTGAAAGTACTCCTCCTATTGGTGGAAGCGCTACTCCTAGAAATTTGGCATTATAGTTTTCTTCATTTGTTTGTTCTACAAAAGTAATCATACATATGCATGTTAATGTCCACCTCCAATTCTTATAATTTTTGTAATAACAAACCAAACTATAGGAAATAATTCGTTATTAAAGCTATATATAACAATTTTTTAAATAATTTGACTTTTTAAACAGTAACATCTTTACATAAAATACAAGTGAGGGAGCGTACCCTTTTCGAGGGAAGTGATGGAGCTCTGAGCCAACTTCCTAGCTGCAACCTCTGAGTTTATCACAAGAAAAATAGCCAAAACAATTAACAAAAATGCCTTCGATCCCATTTTGAAACTATATAGTTAACTATTAATACTAATTGAATTAATAATATAATTGTAAGAAGGATGAGAAAAACTAATGAAACATTTTGCCTCAATTTATAGCATTAATCATTTGAATTTCGTGTGGGCTAAGATTGAAAATTTGCATTAGTAGAGTACGTATGTACCAGACTAGTTTTATTAATTAAGTTGGCAAACTAGAATAATTAAAGGAAATAATTATATATGCCATTTTCCTAATTAGCAGTATATTGCAAAGTATATAATTTCACACATAACGTCAACCAATTTAGTGAAATTGACTAATATATATAATAATACTTGTCTTATTTTTTTATCTCTAAAATTACTCAACTTATACCTTATTTAGTATAAATAATATTTTTCCGAAAAGATGATTTGAACAAACCCACAAACATAAATGTATTAAATTTGAAAGAAAGTAATATTCAATGTTGTTATAGTTATATTAGATTTTCCGAAACCAACATAAACTCTATGCAAAAAATAATAATTTGGTAAGTAACTTTATGCAAGATTTCTATATAACTATATGCATATTTCATATTGTTTTATACAATATATATATATATA
>NW_006239205.1:315095-318267 GCF_000226075.1 Solanum tuberosum | reverse complement strand
TATATATATATTTAGAAATCTACCATAAACTTTATAAGACAATTTATATCATACCGATTTTATATAATTTTCATGAATAAAATTTTGAGCAAAATTACGTAAATGTTTTGAAAAAAGAAAACTCATGTTATGTTTGGTAAACAAAAGTTCTCATGCTATATTTTGTTAATATGAATCTAATTTTGTATACAAATAAGATTTCTCATATTATTTTCTATTGCTATGATTTGTCAATTTTCACATAAATGAATTTGATATCAATATTCTGCACCTACCCTGTCTATGAAAAAGACATGGAACAAACTATTATTAGCCTAATTAAACATATGGCATAATAAGATATCCCATTTAATTTGTAGAATCGATTTTTCATTAGCAACCACTCGTAGATCATGTTATTCATTTCTGTTGTAGCTATGTGATGAATTTTCTTTGTGCAAATGTCCAATTTTTATGGGGGCTCAAAATGAATAATATATACTGAATGAGAAATTAAAAAAATAGCTTCAACTGGATTTTTGCGTAAATTACTTGTAAACGAAAAGGGCAAAAAGTAAGTTCTCTGATATTATTTCCCTTAAATTTATTTATATTATTAATATATAATACAAAGAAAATGACATGATAACCATCCATAGTAAATGAATGGTCATTTATCATGCATTTATTCATGTTTTATTTGGGTTTCCTACCTGGGTTTTGATGTCCATTTTGAAATTTGACTACAAATAGGGAGTCCTTATTGAAGGGGATTTCATACCCAGGTTTCGAACCTCTAATTGAGGATAAAGGATTATGTACCACTTCACTGTTTGGTGGTATACATTTATTCATACGTCCAACAATAGCTATTACTTACTAAACCACACAACATAATATATAAGTAGACATCGTAAATATTCTTCAGATATTTTTTAGTAATTAATTAGATCAGAGAAGTCTTTTGGTTCCGGAAAGTCCTCCGAGTCATGAAAGTCCTCCTACGACTCCTCCCACTACTGGAAGTCCTCCTACGATTCCTCCAATTCCTGGAAGTCCTCCTACGTCTCCTCCGATTCCTGGAAGTCCTCCTCCTCCTCCTCCAATTCCTGGAAGTCCTCCTCCTCCGACTGGAAGTCCTAAAAATTTCGCGTCATTTACCTCACTTGTCGTTCCTGCTCCAGTAATCATATACACAATCAGTCCAATTTTAAAATGAACTAAATCAGGGGCTCAGGATGATCTAAGTTACTAAAAGGATGGCCATTCACCTACCCAATTATTTCGGTATGCCATACTTTCATGGGTAGATTTTACAATTTTTAGATGAACATAATTTAAACGGATCAAGATATGCTAAATTACTAAAAGGCCAATGAACCCACCCAAACTTGTGTCATTGTGGAAATTAAACCTTTGAAATATACTAAGCACTTATATTATGTCATATAATTAGGAAATCGAGTATAGATTCTTTAATTTATTTATTTTTAAAAAAAAGTATTACTACTCAACTTAGTTAACGATTCAAAATATTTAGAAAATAAAAAAAATGATTTGAATTTTGAAACAGTGACACCTTAATATAAAATGCGGTGGAAAGAGCAAACCTTTTTCCAAGGAAGTGATGGATCTCTGAACCAACTTCCTAGCTGCAACCTCTGATGTTATCACAAGCAAAATAGCCAAAACAATTAGTAAAAATGCCTTCAATCCCATTTTTTAGTTTTGCTTAAATATAACTATTACTTGAATTATGATAATTGTATGAAACTAATGAACATTTTGCCTCTATTTATAGTACTGATCATTTGAACTTCTTGTGAGTTAAAATTGAAAAGTTGCATCGTTAGATTATGTATGTACCAGACTAGTTATTAGTTAAGTTGGCAGATTATATATTAGACTAGTTATATATTAAATTTTCCTAATTATATTTATATGGCAAATTATAATTATATAATTATATTTGGTTGAGAATTAGTTATATTCAAAATGTTATAATCGTCTTGAATTATCGAGCTTCTTTATAACATTATCATTATTCACAATTCAGATAATATTTTAAAACTATTATAGCACAATGTTATTATAAAAAACATATAATACAACATAACATGAAAAACTGATTCCAATTTAGTTTATGATACGTACTAAAATACTAAAGTAGTAAATCATAACTGAATAATAGGAGTAAATTAAATTTCAACCGACTTAGTGAAAGTAACTAAAGTCACTTACATACCTTATTTTTACATCAATAAATTCACCTTATTACTAAAAAATAATTTTAACCGGAAAATGGATTTTCTTTACTATTTTTCAGAATATTGAACCAATTATATTTTTAAAGATACCAATTCATTTTTATTAACTGTTAACTATTTTTTAATACAATTTTACACATAAATTACATCCACATCAAAAGTACTAAATTTAGATAAATCTAGTACTGCGTCCTCCCCTGTCTATGAGAAAGACGTGGAACAAACTTTTATTAGACTAAATTAAACATATGGTACATAACATACTTTTCAAAATTTATTTGGTAAAATCTGAGTTTATGAAGGAACCAACAAATATCCGTCGATTATTTTAGTGTCAAAATTCGGGAAAATTCTTGTTACTATCGGGAAATTTATTGTTTCATGAACGGATAGATCCAACCTGTTTTGTTTTTTTTTTTTTTAAATAAAGAATAATATTTAGAAAACCAGTTTTCTTGGTTAAAACTCTGGTTAACTCATTAAAAATAATTGATTGATCGATAAACTGGCTGGTGCAGTCAACAATTTTATTTTAAAGAATTATAAATTTCATAAAATAATTGGTTGATAATTACTTGTAATAAGTTTTCTGATATTATTTAATTATTATTTATATAAAGAAACACGATATGATAATCATTCGTCCATAGTAAACGAATGCCATACATTTATTCACTTTTTTTCTATCTGGTGTTTGATATCCGTATTAGAGTCCAAATTATTCGAATTCATATAGATAAAGTTACACATTGAATGTAAAGTGCTTCCTATCAAAGGTGATTACATGCATATCCATGTCTGAAACATCTAATTAAGAATAAAAAATTACTTATCACTCCAACACAACCTTTTGTGGTATACATTTATTCATACTTTCAACAACAAAACTATTACCTATTAAAACACTATATATATATATATATATA
>NW_006239205.1:244682-315086 GCF_000226075.1 Solanum tuberosum | reverse complement strand
TATATATATATAACCACAATGGATATTCTTCATAGATATTCTTTAGTAATTAATTAATTAGATCAAGGAAGTCTTTCGGTTTTGAAAAGTCCTCCTTTTCCTCCAATTCCTGGAAGTCCTCCGATTCCTCCAAATCCTGGAAGTCCTCCGATTCCAGGAAGTCCTCCAAATCCTGGAAGTCCTCCTTTTCCTCCTACTATTCCCGGAGGTCCTCCTCCTCCAACTCCCGAAGGTCCTCCGATTTTGGGGAGTCCTCCAATTACTGAAGGTCCTCCGATTCCAGGCAGTCCTCCGATTCCAGGAAGTCCTCCAAATCCTGGAGGTCCTCCTTTTCCTCCTCCTATTCCCGGAGGTCCTCCAATTTTAGGAAGTCCTCCTCCTCCAATTCCCGAAGGTCCTCCAATTTTGGGGAGTCCTCCAATTCCTGAAGGTCCTCCGATTCCAGGAAGTCCTCCAAATCCGGGAAGTCCACCTTTTCCTCCTCCTATTCCCGGAGATCCTCCTCCTCCAATTCCTGGAGGTCCTCCGATTTTGGGAACTCCTCCTCCTCCAATTTTCGGAAGTCCTCCTAGTCCTGGAAGTCCTCCGATTTCGGGAAGTCCTCCTCCACCAATTCCTGAGGGTCCTCCTATCCCAGGAAGTCCTTCTATTGTTGGAAGTCCTCCAAGTTTTGGAAGTCCTTTGATTCCGGGAAGTCCTCCTCCTCCTATTGTTGGAAGTCCTCCAATATTTGGAAATCCTCCTCCGATTCCAGGAAGCCCTCCTATTCCGGGAAGTCCTCCTATTGTTGGAAGTCCTCCAATTTTTGGAAGTTCTCCTATTCCGGGAAGTCCTCCTCCTATTGTTGGAAGTCCTCCTCCTATTTTTGGAAATCCTCCTCCGATTCCAGGAAGCCCTCCTCCTATTTTTGGAAGTCCTCCTCCTATTTTTGGAAGTCCTCCAATTTTTGGAAATCCTCCTCCGATTACAGGAAGCCCTCCTATTCCGGGAAGTCCTCCTATTGTTGGAAGTCCTCCAATATTTGGAAATCCTCCTCCGATTCCAGGAAGCCCTCCTATTCCGGGAAGTCCTCCTATTGTTGGAAGTCCTCCAATATTTGGAAGTCCTCTGATTCCGGGAAGTCCTCCTCCTATTTTTGGAAGTCCTCCAATTTTTGGAAATCCTCCTCCGATTACAGGAAGCCCTCCTATTCCGGGAAGTCCTCCTATTGTTGGAAGTCCTCCAATTTTTGGAAGTCCACCAATTCCCGGAAAACCTCCCCCAAATCCCAGAAGTCCTCCTCCAAAAAATTTGGCGTCATTTGTCTCACTTGCCTCTCCTGCACCAGATATCATACACAGACATGCATGTTAATGTCCTCCTCCAATTCTTATAATTTTTGTAATAACAAACAAAACTATTAAAGAAAATTCTTCTTTATTAAAAAACTATATATAACATATTAAATATATATATTTTTTAAAATATTATTTTGCAAGGTTTTTTCGTAGATTAACTTAGGCCCTATATTTATCATACGCCCCCAATTTTTAAATGAACTAAATTTAGATGAATCAAAATGATCTAAGTAATTAAAACGGTGGCCGGGTCATTCACCCACCAAATTACTTGCGTATGGCATACTTTCATGGGCTTATTTTGTGCAACTTATAGACAAATTGACTTTCGACGAATCATGCTTGGCTAAGTTACTAAAGGTTGGGTAATTTAGGCTTTTATTAAGGAGGGAACGGAACAATTCAATTTACGAAATTAAGGTCTTAATTAAAGGAAAAGTATCACGAGTCAATTTAGATAACGATTCAAATATTTCTAAGAAAATTTATGAGACAAATAATTTGACTTTTCAAACTGTAACACCTTTACATAAAATAGGACGTAGGGAGCTTACCCTTTTTCAAGGAAGTGATGGAACTCTGAGCCAACTTCCTAGCTGCAACCTCTGATGTTGTCACAAGAAAAATAGCCAAAACAATTAGCAAAAATGCCTTCGATCCCATTTTTTTTGTTTGTTTAAATATAACTACTATTTGAATTATGATAATTGCAGAAAACTAATGAACATTTTCCCTCTATTTATAGTATTGATCAATTTGAAATTTTATATTAGTAGAGTCCCGCTAGTTATTAATTAAGTTGACAGATTAGACTAAATGAAATAACTATATATTGCATATTCCTAATTAGCTATATATGGCAACGTATAATAATTATATATGGTTAAGAATTAAACAGATCATGCTGTTTCAATTTACTATATTTAATTTATAGTATATTATTGCAATATATGCTCTAACAGAGGTAGCGTCTTTTAGTTTCCAAAAATGTTATAAATGTCTTGATTTACTAACTAGAAGTCATATTTCAATAAAAACTTCTCCGTAACAACATCATTTATCTGAATACGTTTTGATTGCTATGAAAAATTGATTCCTAAATAAACTTGTCCGTTATAGAGGATGTCAGGCTCCCAATTGGTGTTGGTGTAGGACGTGATTGATATCCGAATTAAATAACTCGTCGAGTGAACCTTGAGTTTAATTATATTTTTTGTCTATATTTGCTGAATTAATTGAAAGGGTAAGGTAGGAAATAGCCAAAATGAAACATCCAATTCAATTTACAATCTGCATTGAAATTACTGAATCAGATGAATCTGATATCGATATTCTACGTCCGCCCCTGTCTATGAGAAAGACCAAGAACAAACTCCTATTAGCCTAATTAAACATATGGCACATTAAGATACCTTTAATTTCTAAATTTCGACTTTTAAAGAGTAGCACTTTGACATTGAAACACTGGACCATATTTTCTTTTATGGTTCTAATCACTAAATAGCAAATTTTCGATAGACGTCTTGTCAGAATTTGAGTTGGCACAAATATGTTATTATTGAGTCGGATTTTGTTGTTCAAATCACTTACGAAATATACGTCGTGATTTTTTTTCGTTGATTTTGTTACTCCTTTGAGCAACGAGTTTTTTCAAGGTAAAATTCTTATGTTGATTATTCCGTACTTCACTTCTTGTTTGGATGACTAAAGAATCTTCAAACCTCAGTACTTGTGGAATTCCACTGAATATGTTGTTGTTAGATGACTCAAGAACTTGTGCATTAATTAGATGATGACACAAAATAATAGAAATTTGTTAGTTCTTTTAGCACTAAAACCCCGGAAAATTATTTTTGCTATCGAGTCTATTGATAAATTGAACCACAACATTCATTGTTTTATAGTTAGTGTTGTGTAAAAATTAAATTAAAAATAATATTCAGAAAAATCTATCCGTTATTTTTGCCCAAATCTATCTATATATAATAGGAGAGGAAAAAGTGACACATGTCAGCCCCATAAATTTTCTAGAATTTATAAATTATTAAAATCAATTTTAAAATTTGAAAATTTTTACAGTTTCTTAAATCTTGGATAATGGTGTAAAACTTTCAAAACAATTACTTTTTACGGTTTTTACTTTTAGTGGATAATAAATCACAAATTTTGTGGACAACAATATATTTTAAAAAACGGTGGATAAATCAAGACTCATTTGGAAAAGTCAAGAAACGCTTCAAAGGTTCACTCCAATATATGTTTTGAACTTATATGCCACTTTTTTTTTCTTGGAATTTGCTGTATATTGGGTGAAATTTGTTGCATACTCAAAAAGGTTTTATCACTGGATTAATATGTAATATACTTAAATTATGTAGAATATTTCTCTAAAAATAGTTATTTATCGTAGATTTATAATTCAAATAAGTGAGTAAATATATATTTTTAAATGCATACTCCTTCCGGCAAAATATGCCTACTTAGGATGAACTCATCAATGAGAAGCAATGGAGGTTGAAAGATGGAGTTATACGACAATGGAACGTATAAGATCGCAAATATTCACGGCATTTTATTCTTTATTGAATCAATACTTTTAGTTTTGTTAGAAATGTATGTTTTTGTTAATCTACGATTAGTTTAGTTTTAGCTTATTTTTAATAGAATTATACTACTCCACCACCAAGTTAATCTCTTTTGTTAATATAACCTTAACATATGGATTTTTTAAATAAGCTTTGTTCATTCTCATTGGTTTCTATCTCTATTTTTTTATTAGACGAAATAGATTTTATTAATATTTTTATGTATTTGATAGATGTTTCATGTGATTTAAAGATTGATTAGATCGAGATCACATCACCTTTTCTTGGCAAGACTTTTTGCTATTTAATTTTTTTTAAAATTAAAATCAACGATTTATCTTTTAAACATCTTACCTTATTCCTTTGTACTTTACAGGTTATTGTGCGGTGCAAATTCTCGGATAGTAAAAACACATAGCTGATGTTGCCTAAATTACTTTGTCAAAGAGTGCAAATTATCGAAATGTAATTAACAGATAGCTGATGAAACAAATTAACAATTCAAACACAAATATGGACTTCTTGCTATTCAAATTTTTCCAAAATTAGAATCGATGATTTATATTTTTAACATCTTACCTTTATTCCTTTGTACTTTGTAGGTTATTGTGCAGTGCAAACTCTTAGATCGTAAAAACAGATAGCTGATGTTACCTAAATTACTTTGTCAAAGAGTGTAAATTCTCAAATTGTAATTAACAGATAGTTGATGAAACAAATTAACAATTCAAACACAAATATAATAATTTGGGTAAATCTACATTGATAAAAGGTGATGTTTATATGTGAGTTTTTCATATTAAAATAATTTTTTGTAATTTAAATTAAGACAAGATAAATAAATAGTATAATAATAAAATTAGTTATTCAAAAATTAATGTGCTTAATGTTGCTAATGATGTGGCCGTGAAATGGAGCACTTCTAATTAGAAAGATTATATTAGTCATGAAAGTTGTATTCATCTTTTTATTTTGAATTTAAATTTTGAATTAATTCAATTAGACAGTCTAACTTCTAAATACAATGTATCCTATATTTTGGACTCCTTATTGTTTCTTTATTTTAAAATATAGTCTTTATCCAAATCATCATCGTAATCTATTGAATATTGAAATTTAAAATGGTTACCTTTTCACACATGACACATGTCTATGTTTTACTATTTGAGAAAAATACACAATTATAAACTTGAAAGTGCTATTTTAAGCTCATGCACATAATTATAGTAAAACATAATTAAATAAATTGGAACAAACGAAAAATACACAACAAAAAGTCATAAATTTAATTTAAAACATTATTATATTTGAAATTATCCGCGCAACGCGCGGGTACGAATTCTAGTATGCGAATAAAAGTATAAATAATAAAAACGAAATGCTTAGACCAACAAGCATTCATGGTCTAGCTGTAGAATAGTAACCTTAGGACTTGTTTGGTGTAATGGATAAGGGAAGTTAATCTCAGGATAAATTTTAAGTACCCTTTGTTTCCTTGTTTGGTTGGAAAGTTTGGGATAACTTATCCCGGGATTATGAAACGTAGTTTTCCGATAAAAAGATCGACCTGTCATATAACTATTGTAATGAAAGATATATCTTTAGATGATGAATATGGCGAGATGTCTTCGTTAAAAAAACGAGATGGAAAAAAAATCTACAGCTATGACGTATCGTGATATGTATAATAACGGGGGATTATGGGACAAAAAATAAATCCACTTGGTTTCAGACTGGGTACAACCCAAGGTCATCATTCCCTTTGATTTTCACAACCCAAAAATTATTCTGAGGGTTTACAAGAAGATAAAAAAATAAGAGATTGTATCAAGAATTATGTACAAAAGAATATGAGAACGTCCTCTGGCATCGAGGGAATTGCACGTATAGAGATTCAAAAAAGAATCGATCTGATCCAGGTCATAATCTTTATGTAGTTCAGGTGATGTAGCAGAGGTGAATACAAATTTAGGTTCCGGTGAGGTGAGCGCAAATAGTAGTTCAGATTCAAGTTGGTTTAGTGAGGGCGACCGCGAAAGTCACCGAATGGCTCAGTACAGGGAAGGATCGTTTATACCAATACTGACAAGATTCTTTTAGCAAGTAATGGAGATATTCTAAGCATTCCATTAGTTATATATCAACGTTCCAATAAAAAGGCATCATATCCACAGTTAGCCCATTCATCCTAGTTAGCAGTTCCAGCTCCGTATCAAGGTCACGATCGATATCGTCATTAGCATCAAGATTGTCACTATCATCAATATCGTCACTATCATCAATATCGATCTCATCAAGAAGAAAACCATTAGACTTGTTATCTAGGAACTTGTTTAGAAATACCGTAATGAAAGGAACATAGGAGTTTGTCATTAGTACCGGGATAAGTTATCCCTCACATTGGGTGGTATAATAATCCCGGGACAACTTATCCCAGGATAAAATAGGTAAATGACAAATATATCCCTTTAAATCCTTTTTATACATCATTTTTCACATTTATTTATATTTACATTATTTTTAATATCATGTATAATAATATTTACTACTTCTTATTTTTATGATAATCATTCATATTTTCTATTAAAAAATTACACTATATAAATATAATTTTTATTTGACTAATTCTTATGTTTATTTTATTTTGATTTCTCATAAAAAAATTTCTCTTTAACAAACTAAAGAGGGAAGTTCTAATTTTAAGCTAAATAAAAAAAAAGTTATATTTTTAAATACACATGGTACTTATCACGGGTATACATAAACAAAAATATTTATGTTAAATAAAATAAAAGTTTTATTTTAAAAAATAATTAATTAAAGCTTGCAAAGAAAATTTTAAAAAACTAAATAAAGTGAAGGGTAATTTTGTAAACAAACAACTTGTTCTTAAAATTTATCAATATATATTATTTTGAATACAACAAACCAAACACTCCATAAGAAATAATCCAGCACAACTTATTCCATCATAATTAATCCAAACATAACTTATCCCATCATAACTCATTTTCAAACCAAACGACCCCTTACTATAGACCTTGGTTGAATTTCAGGCTCGTGCATCTTATAGTTGCGTAATTTAAAGAAATCGACTTGATTAAATTTTACAAGTATATTTTAATATTTTTAATTTTCTCATCAATTAATCGATAGACTCTATTCGGTTATTAAATAACCACACAACTTTTTGATAACCTTAAGATTTAGGTCCTCCGTATATATTTTGAAATTGATAAAATACTACATCTAAGTTTCAACTTGATTAAATTTTACAAGTATATTTTAATCTTTTTAATTTTCTCATCATTTAACCGATAGACTCTATTCGATCGGTTATTAAATAACTATACTACCTTTTGATAACCTTAAGATTTAGGTCCTCTGTATATATTTTGAAATCGATAAAATACTACATCTAAGTTTCAAATGCTTTTTCGAAAAATAAAATAAAATGCAAAATGACTTGTATTTCACTAGTTAAATATATAGATGATAATTACATGTAAAAGGAAAGAGATTTATATAAGTTGGTTCACATCCATTTATATAAAAAGAAGTATTAGCGGCAACTAGAGTCGCTACTAATTCTTGTAAATGTCGTAGCCAAAAGTATGTATTAGCGGCAACTATAACGTCAACTACTGTCGCCACTAAAACAAATAAAAATCGCCGCTAAAAGTTTGTATTAGTGGCAACTTTTGTCGCCACTAATTTCTATAAAAGTTACCGCTAAAAGTAAGTATTATCGGCAGCTATAGTCGCCACTAAAACGAATAAAAGTTGTCGCTAAAAGTAAGTATACTGGCAAATAAAATTGCCACTAAAACAAATGACAGTCGCAGCTACAAGTAAGTATTAGTGGCAACTAAAACCGCCACTACAACAAATAAAAGTCGCCGCTAAAAGTATGTATTAGTGGCAACTATAACCGCTACTAAAATAAATAAAAGTCTCCACAAAAAGATTGTATTATGGCAACTAAAACCGTCACTAATTCCTAAGTAAAGCTAGATACTTATTACATGTAATACAATTATGTACCTTCATATTTGCACATTTTGACGCCTTTATAATCAATATTTCTTCAAATCTCCTCCCTAATGTTTCCTTTGTATAAGAAGCTATTTCTCGATTTTTGCAGTTCCAAGAAATTCTTACACTCTTTATTATGCTTTCATTTCTGTCAGATACAACACACATTTTCTCTCACACCAAATTCATATTTAAACTGCGGAAAGAACCATGTCCATGAACAATCATTTTCCGTGTCAACAATTCCATAAGCTAAAGGCAATATGCAACCTTAACATAGAAACACACAACATTATGATTAATTTTAAATAATTGTTGCAGAATGTTAAATTACTTTTAAAAAAAATTAAATTCATACATTCCCCATCGAGTGTACTTGTCGATACAAATGTCCCTCAGTACGCTCTGCTAAGATGTGAAGCATCAACAACAACAACAGGCCTACATAACTCAAACCCTCTCATCATTGGCCTTAATGATATGAATAGATACATAAACTCATTTTTTTTCGACTTGTGCATCCTTATATATGAATTTGGATACACAGTTTCCAACATATATATGTATCTTGGCATCTGTCTATATCCATTAGCAGGCTTACCCCTGATCATTTCCAATGCACGTTCTTTATCCCGCCATGCTTGTTGGTAAGAAATTTCAACAACATAGAGTGCCCTAATATCAACAATTATATCGTTTGGAGTATGTTTTCTTTTATGGTTCCCCAATATTGGAGCTGTCACACCACTAACAAACCTAACAGTAGCTTGTACCTTATTTAATACTCTATCCCTCAATGGACATATATGTTCACTATTAAAGTATCTCACTTTGAATATGTTTGTATTTTTCCTAACAGACGTCTTCAATTTCCAACAACAATCATCTGAAAAACAATCTAATATGTAGCTGCAATTACACCATATATATTTGTTATTTGATCAGGTTTAATGTATCAATACATAAATAAAAACAAAAAACAGTACAAGATACATTATTACAATACATTTATTTAAATAGTGTTGTGCACACATATTAATATATATATATGTAGTTTAATGAGGACACGTTTAATCATATTCAAATACAAATTTGATGACTAATTCAAAATCCACTTATTAACCTTATTTCACACACCAATCTTAATTGATACTTTAATAAATAAAAGTATCTCAAAATGATACTTTATTGTATACACTGAACACAATACACATATTAAACACTTTTCATCTACCATTCTTAATTGATACATTAATAACTAGAAGTAAATCAAAACGAACACGATACCTAACATCTACAACTGCACGTAACACATATTATCAGTGTACCATGATAAACATATTAACAATTAAATTATAAAAAAATGAAGAACATTATCAGATATTTGTATCACATACCTTTTCTTATTAGATCTTTTAACTTTAAAATTAAAGCTATTCTTTATTTTGTATTTTTCCATTACAGCCTTTAGAGTTGCCTTATCCTTGTACAATTGCTTCACTTCCACAACATAAATATTTGTATCTGATATATAATTTTCAACCTCCATTTTTGGTATGTAATAGGAATCACCAATTTTTGATTCAACAATGCTTAGAGTCTTTGCGTCGCTTTTTCCACCCTCAACACACACAATTGCACCCTCAACAACGTATCTGATCTCGATGTTTTTTTTCAATTTATCAATATCCAATTCAGCTGCAATTGCTGAAATAAGATTAACATACGAAATATTTTCCCCAATCACTATCCCATCACTTCTGTATCGCTCGTATCTAACATCACTTTCCCATAACCCAGAATGCCTTAACAAGATCGAAATATTCATTACGAATCTTCACAAAATTGCATTCCAAATTTTTTTGAATCAAACTTCTACTGGATTTTCGAAGAACATGGAGAAGGTTTCACAATTTGAAATTTAAAATTTCTAATTCAGTTAGAGTTTTATGAACGACTGATTGGTTGAAGCAAGAAACGTACGCGTGATTTGTGGCAGTCAATTATAATTTCAGTTTTTAATTCCTTATTGTAACACATTAAACTGATAACAACAACTTATTAATTAAAGTATCCGCCTGCAATATTATGTATTTGAAAGACACTAAAAAAAGGGATTTTTGGTAATTTATGAAAGAGTAGGGATAGAAAGTAATTTCTTTCTTATACTATGTGCTTTGCATAATTTTTACTAATTATATATGGTTAAGAATTAAACAGATCATACTGTTTGAATTTACTATATTTAATTTATAGTATATTATCGTAATATATGCTCTAACAGAGGTAGCGCCTTTTAGTATCCGAAAATGTTATAAATGTCTTGATTTACTAACTAGAAGTTTCATATGATTTACTATCGTTTATCTTAATACGTTTTGATTGCTATATTAGCACATAACATGAAAATTGATTCCTAAATAAACTTGTCCGTTATAGAGGATGCCAGACTCCCAATTGGAGTTGGTGTAGGATGTGATTGATATCCGACTTAAACTAACTCGTCGAGTAAACCCTGAGTTTATATTTGTTGTTCGTATCTGCTGAAGTAATTGAAAGGGTAAGGTAGGAAATAGCCGAAATGAAACATCCAATTTAATTTACAATCCGCATTGAAATGATTGAAATTAGATGAAACTTATATCGATATTCTACGTCCGCCCCTGTCTATGAGAAAGACCAGGAACAAACTCCAATTAAACATATGGCACATTAACATACCTTTAATTTCTAAACTTCGACTTTTCAAGAGTAGCACTTTGATATTGAAACACTGGACCATATTTTCTTTTTATGGTTATAATCACTAAAATAGCAAATTTTCGATAGACGTCTTATCAAAATTTGAGTTGGTACTGATTTAGTATCTAAGCAAAATCAACCTTAATGATATCAATACAGTATATCATACTAATTTAGTATCTGTTAAGCAAAAATTATCAGTCTTGAAGGGGATATGAGCCGTAATTATTTATGAGAGAATGAGTATTTCTTGAATTACTTTGGATTTGGGTATAAACATGTAATTATTTTGCATTTTATGACTCATTTACGTAATTTTTTCAAAAAATAAATTAATTATAATATTCAGAAAATCGATTGACTTGGTCAAAATTGTGGTTAAAATCATTAAAAATAATAGATAAATTAGTCGGCATAGTCGGTAATTTAATTTTTTCACAAATTTTGTTAGTTATTTTTGCCCAAAAATGCGATTAAAAGTATAAATGAAAAAGGGAAAAAGGACAAATATATCCCCGAACTATCGTAAATGGTGTGCAGATACCCTCCGTCATACTTTTGGGACATTGGTGCCCTTGCCGTCCAAAAACTAGAGCATATATATCATTTATACAAAAAAAAATAAACAAAATGAATATATGTATATGTAATGTATCGATATTGTATAAATAATTATATAATGTATTGATATTGTATAAATAGTTACGTAATATATTGATATTGTATAAATAGTAATATAATGTGTCAATATTATATAAATAGTTATGTATAACCGTGCATATATGATATATACCCACGTATCATAAATGTATATACATTGTTATATGGTATTTATACATTGCAGCAGTTTTTCTTTCTTACTAGATGTATATTTTTTTCAATCCCGACAAACACAAATCTCCTCCAAATAGTCTCAAATTTTAGATATGAGCTCCTCTCGATGTTTTGATTCTTTTGATATATTATTCATCTAAATGATTCAAGGGTGTTGAAAGTCGAATTTCAAAATTTGAACTTGGAAGCTTTTCGGTGATATATTTCAATGGACATCCAGCTCAAATCTCTTCTAATAAGTCCCAAATTTTAAATATGAACTTCTGTATTATTCACTCGAAACGATACAAATTTGTGACAAGTCGAATTTAAAAATTTGAGTCACAAAGCTCTTCAATGCGGTTCTCTTTTTTCCATTTTTATGACTCTTTGAAATTACTAGTTTTATGTAATATCTCGTTTTAATCGGAGGTTGGCTAATGATCCGATTATGACGTTTGTTTTATTATTACTATTAAGAAAAAAATGATTATGCACTTTATTGGTTGAAGATAGGGGCTGAATGGTCATATTTTGTACAAATGATATGTGAGTCATTTTAGATAAGAAATTTTAATCCAATAGATATTTTATCTAAATGTTTTTGTCTCTTTTTTTTGGTAAACTAATGGAAATGTGTGACGTCCATTAGACCATATTTACTTGTTATAACAAATAATATATTTTATTTTTATAATTAAAATTCCCATATTTTGATGAAACTTACATATAGAAATCGTTCAAAAATTCTTTAAACTAATGATATATATACTAAATTTGTTGCTAATACAATATCGAATTCCGTAAATATACCGTTTGAAGAATCGATTTTTCATAAGCAATTCACTAGTAAATCATGTTATTCATTTCCGTTGTAGTTACTAATGAATTTTCTTCGTGCAAACGTCTAAACTTTATGAGGGGCTCAAAATGATTATTAGCTATTGAACGAGAAATTAAAAAAAGAAGAAGCTTAAATTGAATGTTATGTAAAACGGAACAAAAACAATAATTAAATACAAATTAAAAAAATAGCTTCAATTGGATTTTTGCTTAACTATTTGGATGACAAATGACAATTACTTGTAAACGAAAAGGAACGTATAAAAAGTAAGTTCTCTGATATTATTTCCCTTAAATTTATTTATATTATTAATATAATACAAAGAAACATGACATGATGACCATCCATATAGTAAATGAACGGCCACTTATCATACATTTATTCATATGTTTTATTTGGGTTTCCTACCTGGGTTTGATATTCGTTTTGGGATCTTTGATGGTGAAGTTTTATTTTAGGGAGTAAAGCATTTCCTATCAAAGCTGACTTCATACCCAGGTTTCGATTCTCTAATTGAAGATAAAAGATTAGTTACCACTCCATTGTTTGGTGGTATACATTTATTCATACTTACAATAACAAAATTAAAACACACGACATAATATATAAATAGACACCATAATTATTCTTTAGTAAGTAATTAATTATCTCCGGAAAGTCTTTGGATTCTGATAAGTCCTCTTCCGAATCATTAAAATAAGCCTCCTAGAATTGGTCCGACAATGGGAAGTCCTCTAATCAAATCTCCAAGTCCTGAAATTATTTCTCCGAAATTTCAAAAATATTTAGAATTAAAAAAAGTAACTTTTCAAACACTAACACCTTTATATAAAATGCGATTGGAAAGAAACATACCGCCATTTCCCGAGGGAGTGGTGGAACTCTGAAGCAACTTCCTAGCTTCAACCTCTGATGTTATCACAAGCAAAATAGCCAAAACAATTAGTAAAAATGCCTTCAATTCCATTTTATTTTATTTTTTGCTTAAATATAACTATTACTTGAATTATGATAATTGTATGAAACTAATGAACGTTTTGCCTCTATTTATAGTACTGATTATTTGAACTTCTTGTGAGCTAAAATTGAAAAGTTGCATCGTTAGATTATGTATGTACCAGACTAGTTATTAGTTAAGTTGGCAGATTATATATTAGACTAGTTATATATTGCATTTTCCTAATTATCTTTATATGGCAAAGTATAATTATATATGGCTGAGAATTAGTTATATTCAAAATGTTATAATCGTCTTGAATGATTGAGCTTCTTTATAACATTATCGTTATTTACGATTCAAATAATATTTTAAAACTATTATAGCACAATATTATTATAAAAAACATATAATATAACATAACATGAAAAGCTGATTCCAATTCAGTTTATGGTACATACTAAAATACTAAAGTAGTAAATCGTAACTGAATAATATGAGTAAATTAAATTTCAAGCTACTTAGTGAAAGTAACTAAAGTCACTTACATACCTTATTTTTACATCAATAAATTCACCTTATTACTTAAAAAATAATTTTAACCGGAAAATGGATTTTCTTTACTATTTTTTATAATATTGAACCAATTATATTTTTAAAGTTATCAATTCATATTTATTAATCGTTGCTATTTTTTTTAGGCCAAACAAATATGCAAACCCTTAAACTTGTCCCTTAATTTCATTTTGGCACTCCAACTCAACCTTGTTCCATTCTAACCCTTCAACTCCAATTTTTATGTTCCATTTTGACACTTCTTTCCAAAGAATCAACAAAGTGGGATGTGTGTACTTCACATGCCATTATTGTGTTAAAAAATAATGGATGAACATCATTTTTTTAAAAAAAAATATATTTTTTAGAGTTTCTTTACATTTTTGTGTAAAAAATAATCGGTTTTTTTTTTTTAGAGTTTCTGTACATTATTGTGTGAAAAAATAATCGGCAAAAGTGTGTTGATTTTTTTAAAAAACAATTAGTTAATTTAAATAACATCACATATATTTTTTTTTCATATCTAGTCTACTTGGACTAACTCAAATATCAACTTTCTAATTTTTCATTCAACTAAATACGAGTAAAAAAAAATTCATGTTCATTGCTAATTAATAACACTACAAAAAAATGTTGAAACTCGATAGACTTCGTTGGGTTGTCATTGATTTTTTTAAGAAAGAAAATCGACGCACTTTCATCGGTTATTTTTCACGCAAAAATATAGGAAAACTCTTAAAAAGAAATTGTTACTTTTTTTTATAAAAAAGAACAATGATAATCCGTCAGTTTTAATTTTTTACAATAATTAACAGATAATCGTCGATTTTTAAAATGCAAAATTGCAGTTGAATAACATATATAGAAATAAAGAAATCATAAAATTAGTGTTTTGTGATAAATGATACATAAAAGAAATAGAGTTGAAGGGTAATCTTTTATTATTTTTTTTAAAAATACTTTTTTTTTGTCTTTCACTCTCTTAGAGAATGTGTGATGCACATTCTCTGCCACATCACTTAGAAGTGCCAAAATGGAACATAAAAATTGGAGTTGAAGGGTTAAAAAGGAACAAGATTGAGTTAAAGTGTCAAAATGAAATTTAGGGACAAAATTAAAGATCTGCATATGTGTTTGGCCTTTTTTTTTATACAATTTTACACATAAATTTACATCCACATTAAAAGTACTAAATTTAGATAAATCTAGTACTGCATCCTCCCTTGTCTATGAAAAAGACATGGAACAAACTTTTATTAGACTAAATTAAACATATGGTACGTAACATACTTTTCAAAATTTATTTGGTGAAATCTGAGTTTCTGAAGGAACCAACGAATATCCGTCTATTATTTTAGCGTCAAAACTCGAGAAATTACTTGTTGTTATCGATAAATTGAACTGCAAAATTTATCAATTTTTTTGCGTCAAAATTCGGGAAATTACTTGTTACTGGCGGGTAAATCGAACCGCAAAATTTATTGTTTCATTAACGGATAGATCCAACCTGTTTTTTTTTTTTTTTTTAAATAAACTGATTGGTGCAGTCAACAATTTTATTTTATTTTATTTTTAGGATTATAAATTTCATAAAGTAATTGGATGATAATTACTTGTACTAAATTTTCTGACATTATTTAATTGTTATTTATATAAAGAAACATGACATGTTAATCATTCATCCATAGTAAATGAATGCCATACATTTATTCATACTTTTTTTTCAATCTGATGTTTGATATCCATATTAGAGTCCATTTTATTCGAATTCATATCGAAAAGCTACACATTAAAGATAAAGTGTTTCATATCAAAGGCGATTACATGCATATCCAGGTCTAAAACATCTAATTAAGATTAAAAATTACTTATCACTCTAACACAACCTTTTGTGATATACATTTATTCATACTTTCAACAACAAAACTATTACTTACTAAAACACTATATATATATAATTAATTAATTAGATCAAGGAAGTTTTTGTTATTCATCTTGTATTCCTAAGATACTTAGAACAAAACTTTGAAGAACTTGGTAAGACACAATAAAGTTAAAGAACATTTTCACAACTAGAAAATTAAAACTTGTAGAGAAACTAGAATTAGAAACAGATTAGAATTGTGTCAATCTGTGTTTAAAGAATCTTACTGATTCCAATAAACTTTGCAGAAACACGAAGTTACCAAAGTTTAATGAACCAGTGAAGAACAAAAGAACATAAATTAATTCACAAATCTAAAATTTGTAACACATACCAGAATCTGGAAAAACAGAAAGAAGATCAAGCCCACTGAATGCACAATGTCCCCTTAAGGAAATTATTCCCCTCTAGTATCCGAGGTTTGATTTGGAATATGTCCTCCCAGGATAGAATGATCTCAATCACCAGTGTATTGATACCCAAAACGCTGGTGTCAGCGAGCCACTCAACGGTAGTAAAGTACACTTAGAATACTAGATTTAGTAGTAGTAGAAGAAGTTCAGAAAAATTCGTTCTTGAAATGAGAGGAAATTCCTCAATTTATAGAAATCAAAGGGTAGTGTGAAAAGGTTCTTAATGTGCCTTACCGGAAAGGTCACAAACCTTTGGAAAAGTCACAATCTTTCGGAAAGGTCACCACCTTTCATAAAAGTCACAACTTTTCATAAAAGTCGCAACTTTTCATAAAAGTCATAACTCTTCATAAAAGTCGCAACTTTTCATCAAAGTCACAACTCTTCATAAAAGTCGCAACTCTTCATTAAACATTCACACCTTTTAAAAACCCAACATTTTTTCGGTTTTGAAAAGTCATCCTTTTCCTCCAAATCCTGGAAGTCCTCCTTTTCCTCCGCCTATTCCCGGAGGTCCTCCTCCTCCAAATCCAGTAGGTCCTCCAATTTTAGGGAGTCATCCAATTATTGAAGGTCCTCCAATTTTTGGAAGTCCTCCGATTCAAGGCAGCCCTCCGATTCCAGGAAGTCCTCCTTTTACTCCTCCTATTCCCAAAGGTCCTCTAATTTTAGGAAGTCCTCCTCCTCCAATTATCGAAGGTCCTCCGATTTTTGGAAGTCCTCCTATTCCTGGAAGAAGTCCTCCTTCAATTCCTGTAGGTCCTCCAATTTTTGGAAGACCAATTCCTGGAGGTCCTCCGATTTTGGGAACTCCTCCTCCTCTAATTCCTAGAAGTGCTCCGATTCCAGGAAGTCCTGGGAGTCCTCCGATTCCGGGAAGTCCTCCTATTCCTGGAAGTCCTCCCCCACCAATTCCTGAGGGTCCTCCTATTGTTGGAAGTCCTCCAATTTTCGGAAATCCTCCTCCGATTCCAAGAAGCCCTCCTATTCCGGGAAGTCCTCCTATTGTTGGAAGTCCTCCTCCAATTGCAGGAAGTCCTCCGATTCCCAAAAAACCTCCCCCAAATCCTGGAAGTCCTCCTCCGAAAAATTTGGCGTCATTTGTCTCACTTGCCTCTCCTGCACCAGATATCATTCACACACATGCATGTTAATGTCCTCCTCCAATTCTTATAATTTTTGTAATAAGAAACAAATTATTAAAGAAAATTCTTCTTTATTAAAGAACAATATATAACATATTAAATATATTTTTTTAAAAATATATTATTTTTGCAAGTTTTTTCACAGATTAACTTAGGCCCTATATTTATCATACGCCCCCAATTTTTAAATGAACTAAATTTAGACGAATCAAAATGATCTAAGTAATTAAAACGGTGGCCGGGTCATTCACCCACCAAATTACTTGCGTATGCCATACTGTCATGGGCTTATTTTGTGCAACTTATAGACAAAATAATTTAGGCTTTTTTTAAGGAGGGAATGGAACAATTCAATTTAAGAAATTAAGGTCTTAATTAAAGGAAAAGTATTACGAGTCAATTCAGATAACGATTCAAAATATTTATAAAAAAGTTTATGAGTCAAATGATTTGACTTTTCAAGCTGTACCACCTTTACATAAAATACGACGTAGGGAGCTTACTCTTTTTCAAGGAAGTGCTGGAACTCTGAGCCAACTTCCTAGCTGCAACCTCTGATGTTGTCACAAGAAAAATAGCCAAAACAATTAGCAAAAATGCCTTCGATCCCATTATTTTTTTTGTTTAAATATAACAACTACTTGAATTATGATAATTGCAGAAAACTAATGACCATTTTCCCTCTATTTATAGTATTGATCAATTTGAAATTTTGTATTAGTAGAGTCCCGCTAGCTATTAATTAAGTTGACAGATTAGACTAAATGAAATAACTATATATTGCATATTCCTAATTAGCTATATATAATATATGGCAACGTATAATAATTATATATGGTTAAGAATTAAACAGATCATGCTGTTTGAATTTACTATATTTAATTTATAGTATATTATTGTAATATATGCTCTAACAGAGGTAGCGTCTTTTAGTATCCAAAAATGTTATAAATGTCTTGATTTACTAACTAGAAGTTTCATATTCCAGTAAAAACTTGTCTCTAACAACATTGTTTATCTGAATACGTTTTGATTGCTATATAGCACATAACATAACATGAAAAATTGATTCCTAAACAAACTTGTCCGTTATAGAGGATGTCAGGCTCCTAAATGATGTTGGTGTAGGATGTGATTGATATCCAACTTAAATTAACTCGTCGAGTGAATCCTGAGTTTATATTTGTTATTTGTATTTTCTGAATTAATTGAAAGGGTAAGGTAGGAAATAACCTAAATGAAACATCCAATTCAATTTACGATCTGCATTGAAATTACTGAAATCAGATGAATCTGATATCGATATTCTACGTCCGCCCCTGTCTATGAGAAAGACCAAGAACAAACTCCTATTAGCCTAATTAAACATATGGCACATTAAGATACCTTTAATTTCTAAATTTCGACTTTTAAAGAGTAGCACTTTGACATTGAAACACTGGACCATATTTTCTTTTATGGTTCTAATCACTAAATAGCAAATTTTCGATAGACGTCTTGTCAGAATTTGAGTTGGCACAAATATGTTATTATTGAGTCGGATTTTGTTGTTCTAATCACTTACGAAGGTATACGTCGTGATTTTTTTCCGTTGATTTTATTACTCCTTTGAGCAACAAATTTTTTCAAGGTAAAATTCTTATGTTGATTATTCCGTACTTCACTTCTTGTTTAGATGACTAAAGAATCTTCAAACCTCAGTACTTGCGGAATTCCACTGAATATGTTGTTGTTAGATGACTCAAGAACTTGTGCATTAATTAGATGGCGACACAAAATAATAGAAATTTGTTAGTTCTTTTAGCACTAAAGCCCCGGAAAATTATTTTTGCTATCGAGTCTATTGATAAATTGAACCACAACATTCATTGTTTTATAGTCAGTGCTGTGTAAAAATTAAATTAAATATAATATTCAGAAAAATCTATCCGTTATGTTTGCCCAAATCTATCTATATATAATAGGAGAGGAAAAAGTGGCACATGTCAGCCCCATAAATTTTCTAGAATTTATAAATTATTAAAATCAATTTAAAATTTGAAAATTTTACAGTTTCTTAAATCTTGGATAATGGTGTAAAACTTTCAAACAATTACTTTTTACGGTTTTTACTTTTAGTGGATAATAAATCACAAATTTTGTGGACAACAATATATTTTAAAAAACGGTGGATAAATCAAGACTCATTTGAAAAAGTCAAGAAACGCTTCAAAGGTTCACTCCAATATATGTTTTGAACTTATATGCCACTTTTTTTTCTTGGAATTTGCTGTATACTGGGTGAAATTTGTTGCATACTCAAAAAGGTTTTATCACTGGATTAATATGTAATATACTTAAATTATGTAGAATATTTCTCTAAAAATAGTTATTTATCGTAGATTTATAATTCAAATAAGTGAGTAAATATATATTTTTAAATGCATACTCCTTCCGGCAAAATATGCCTACTTAGGATGAACTCATCAATGAGAAGCTATGGAGGTTGAAAGATGGAGTTATACGACGATGGAACGTATAAGATCGCAAATATTCACGGCATTTTATTCTTTATTGAATCAATACTTTAGTTTTGTTAGAAATGTATGTTTTTGTTAATCTACGATTAGTTTAATTTTAGCTTATTTTTAATAGAATTATACTACTCCACCACCAAGTTAATCTCTTTTGCTAATCTAAGCTTAACATATGGATTTTTTAAATAAGCTTTGTTCATTCTCATTGGTTTCTATCTCTATTTTTTTATTAGACGAAATAGATTTTATTAATATTTTTATGTATTTGATAGATGTTTCATGTGATTTAAAGATTGATTAGATCGAGATCACATCACCTTTTCTTGGCAAGACCTTTTGCTATTTAATTTTTTTTTAAATTCAAATTGATGATTTATCTTTTAAACATCATACCTTATTTCTTTGTACTTTGCAAGTTATTGTGCGGTGCAAATTCTCGGATAGTAAAAACATATAGCTGATGTTGCCAAAATTACTTTGTCAAAGAGTGCAAATTCTCGAAATGTAATTAATAGATAACTGATGAAACAAATTAACAATTCAAACACAAATATGGACTTCTTGCTATTCAAAAATTTTCCAAAATTAGAATTGATGATTTATTTTAAACATTTTACCTTTATTCCTTTGTATTTTGTAGGTTATTGTGCAGTGCAAACTCTCGGATCGTAAAAACAGATAGCTGATGTTACCTAAATTACTTTGTCAAAGAGTGTAAATTCTCGAATTGTAATTAACAGATAGTTGATAAAACAAATTAACAATATAATTCAAACACAAATATAATAATTTGGGTAAATCTACATTGATAGAAGTTGATGTTCATATGTGAGTTTTTTATATTAAAATAATTTTTTGTAATTTAAATTAAGACAAAATAAATAAATAGTATAATAATAAAATTAGTTATTCAAAAAATTAATGTGCTTAATGTTGCTAATGATGTGGTCGTGAAATGGAGCACTTCTAATTAGAAAGATTATATTAGTCATGAAAGTTGGATTCATCTTTTTATTTTGAATTAATTCAATTAGACAGTCTAACTTCTAAATATAATGTATCCTATATTTTGGACTCCTTATTGTTTCTTTATTTTAAAATATAATCTTTATCCAAATCATCATCATAATCTATTGAATATTGAAATTTAAAATGGTTACCTTTTCACACATGACACATGTCTATGTTTTACTATTTGAGAAAAATACATCAATTATAAAATTGAAAGTGCTAGCTATTTTAAGCTCATGCACATAATTATAGTAAAACATAATTAAATAAATTGGAACAAACGAAAAATACACAACAAAAAGTCATAAATTTAATTTAAAACATTATTATATTTGAAATTATCCGCGCAACACGCGAGTACAAATACTAGTATGCGATTAAAAGTATAAATAATAAAAACGAAAGGCATAGAGACCAACAAGCATTCATGGTCTAGCGGTAGAATAGTAACTTTACTATATATCTTGGTTGAATTTCCGACTCATGCATTTTATAATTGCATAATTTAAAGAAATCGACTTGATTAAATTTTACAAGTATATTTTAATCTTTTTAATTTTCTCATCAATTAACAAAATAGACTCTATTCGGTTATTAAATAACCACACTACTTTTTGTTAACCTTAAGATTTAAGTCCTCCGTATATATTTTGAAATCGATAAAATACTACATCTAAGTTTCAAATGCTTTTTGGAATAATAAAATAAAATGCAAAATGACTTGTATTTCACTAGTTAAATATATGGATGACAATTACATGTAAAAGGAAAGAGATTTATATAAGTTGGTTCTCATACATTTATATAAAAAGAAAAAACAAGACATGACCAATCATCCATAGTAGTAAGTGAATGGAGATTTATTATACATTTATTCATACTTCCAACAACAAAACTATTACTTTACTAAAACATAAAGTAAAATATATAAATAGCCATAGTCGTCCGTTATCCACTCGGCTTCTCATCAATATTTACTATGGATACAATAACTGATACATCAGAGGTGCATGCAATTAATTAATTAATTGCGCGGCAATCCTCCATACCAACCACCTCCAGGATATACTCCTCCGCCATAACCACCACCAGGATTAAATCCACCATATCCTCCTCTTGGATAGCCTCCATAGTATCCTTGTCCACCACCAAGGTATCCAGGATATCCACCACCAGGATATCCACCATATCCGCCACCAGGATATCCACCATATCCACCATATCCACCACCACGATATCCACCATATCCTCCTCCTGGGAATACTCCCCCATATTCGCCTCCTCTGAATCCTGGTTGTACACCTCCTATAAATTTGGGGCCATCATTTGGCGTATCGGATGTTTTTGCTACATGCACCAATAATCAAACATATGCATGTTAATTAGCTAGCTTGTACTATTTTGTTTAGAAAGGTAATATACGTATTATTAACTGTGTGATGATCACAACATATTTGATCATAACATTTAATAGTATGTATGATCATATGTTAATAATAATATGTGATAATATTAATATGAAGTTAAAATTAATTAAGATATATAGTTGTAAGAAATAAACTTACGTTCAACCAACTCCCTAGCTGCAACCTTTGATGTTATCACAAGTAAAATAGCCAAAACAATTAGGAAAAATGCTTTTGATCCCATTTTTTTTTTTGTCTCAAACCATAAATATATCTTATATAACTACTACTTGACGATTTTGTGATAATTATAAGAAGGATGAGGAAACTAAGGACCAGTTTGCCTCTATTTATAGAATAATCATCTGAACATTTTGTATATATTGGAGTAATGATGTTATGGACTAGTTACTAGTTAAGTTGACAGATTAATTGATTAGACTTTTTCAAACTCAGACTTTTCAATAAAGCATATGGCATTTTCCTCTATCTAAGCTATTATTATGGATGAGTTTTTTTATTTTTTCATTTGATCTGATGTTCGGTGTTTGTATTAGAGTCCGACTAAATTTATATTGTAGAACTCGAATTTGAAACCTTTAATTAATGGTAGAGGAATCTCAACCATACCACCATGGATTGTTGGTGTGACTGAGTTATATGTGTATATCTTTCAACATATATTAATCTTAAGTCTCTTTTATTTAATGTCCAAAAATGTTACGTACAATAGTCTTGAGTTACTAATAAGCTGAAAATATATACACCGTATGATTTTTCGAGATTAGTGTTTTATCTCCGCCCTATGAGAGTTATGGTACTAGCTATATCGATCATTTTTAATTATCTAGCCCAAGCTAATACAATTTTTTCTAATTAATTACCAGCCCCACTAATTCTAGCCCAATAGGGGTTAGAACTTGTCTTATTCTTTAGTTGCAAAATTAATTAGAATTTAGTTTGCTTCTAACATTATTTAAGGAATAGTTGTTGGAATTAATGGTTTTCCTTTTAAATGAAGAGTGATTATACTTTTAGGAATTTAGTTTCTCTAGCATGTGTTTAGATCTTAGAGTTAAAGACCAATTAGTTTCTCATTTAATAAAATTAAGATGTATTTTCATCTCATCTTGAAAAGTCTATATATCGTTTAAAAGGTCAACTTACACAAATTATCAACTTGACATTTGAGTCGAGGGTCTTTCGTAAATAATGTTCCTATCTTCACGAGGTGTGAATAAGATTTATATATATTCTATCATCACCAAATCTTATTTATGGAGTTTTACTGAAAATATGTTATTATCGCCGTCATCGTCATCTCTTGTTGCACATTGGCCGCACCTATGTTGTCCTTTGCCCTAGTGCATTGGCCGGACACCCGGCCATTAACCATATGCACATGGCCGCAAGGGTCAAGTCCTGCCCTTGCGGTAAAGGTGGACATGATATGGTAGATATTACTAAATATCATATCATATCGAAATTGAAAATTTTCACCATGGTTTGGGCTTTATCGATTTACCAATTTATCGTAATCGTAAAATATCGAAATCGAACTTTAAAATATTGAACTAAGTCAAATTAATTTGATATGATAGTGGTATAGTACTTTTAAAAATCGTAAACCAAAATTATTGAATTAAACTTTTCAATACCGTACCATGCTCACCGCTACCTTACCGCTAGCCGTGCGAGGCAGCCTATACTATCATTATTTTAAAATTTTCAACTTTATCTGTGATATTTAGCTTAAGCTTAAAGTATTAACTAAAATTAAAATTTTCAATAATGCTAGGGTTATATTATGACCAGTTATTTGCTATATTTTGACCCAATTCATTTTGATCTAATTTCGGGGCGGGTCTTGATGCCGTTTATTTACTTGACCCGTTTTCGTTCAAACAAGATGGACCTAAATTACCATTTGTCACCTTTATTAAATTTTAGGGTTAATTAATACATTGTTAGCCCCTTAAATATATTAGTAAATTTTATTTAGACGATGGAGATGTGACTTGTTTCTAATTAACACTTTCTAATCAAATAAAGTTTAAAATTATCGTTTGATTAGGGGATTATTTCAATAGAAAATACGGAATTAAATTTGTTTGGTATTTGCGTATGGACATTACCTAAAACCACGATAAATATTATATCAAAATCACAGGATTATTTATCCCATTACAAAATATTATTATTATTATTTATCATGGTTATAAACTCTGAATAACATGAGTTTGAGTTAAAAACATCTTGAATATTACAATATATTATACATACTGAACTATGTAACAATCTCATTTAAAATTATTATAAATAATATATATTAAATTGCTTAATTAATTATATTATTTCTCATTGACCATAAGTGAATGGAGGATACATTTATTCAACAAAACTAACAACAACATATCAACTATGATCTCACAACGGAAATCCAGAGAGAATGGAAGTCATTTATAAAATAGCTAGAGAATATGTTTCTGATCGACCCTCAATCTTTTCAGACCATTTATTCAACAAAAGTATATTACTACTAAAACACACAATACATATTACTTAGTAAATAGCTTGAGTAATACGTTATAGCTTCAACTTTCTCCTGGGTAACAACACCTAAAGCAACCACCATCACCATAGAAATTCCTCGGGCAGCAACCGAAGCGACAGTATCTGCCTCCAGGGTACCCTCCTCCATACCAACGCCCCGGGTACCCTCCATAACCTCCATAACCTCCTCCGAATCCATCACCTGGATATTTAGCTTCATTTACTTCATTTTCCATCTCTGATTTGTCTGTTGCAACAATATATAAGCATGCATGTTCATGTTAGAGGGGATAGTCACTATAATCATAAGCACGTTCAAGATTTAAATTTATTGCATTCAAAACATAAATATTTGTTGAGATCTTTTTTAAAAAAATCACATGTATATAGATTGAAGTTATGTGTCGAAAATACTAGTGATACCTAGTAAAATAGGCTCGATATTTTATTAAATCTAAAGGGAAATTAAAAAATTAGAGTTAGTCAGTACAAAATGAGTGTAATTTTCCTTTGTTTGACTCTATTACTACTATAAGGAAGGGGATATAAAATAGGCGATCTGAACTAAATTTGGACGGTAATGGATTGAATCTTTTGGGTCAATATTATAAATAAATTAAAATAAGCTAAACAATGGGTCATAGTCAACCCACCCGACTCTAATTGTCGAGTTTTAATTAGTTTCTTTTATTTATTTTCTTATAATTTATTTCTTATCAAACAAAATTAATAAAAAAATTCTTTATCAAAACTATATATATAACATATCTAACAAAAAAAAGTTTTTTATATTAGCGATATACATGTTTTCTCTCATAATTAGCGAGATTAATTAGTGCCCCTTTTAATTGTAAAAAAATAGCGATAATTTTTTTAGTACAAGTTCTTTCAAAATGTAGCATATACATTGTATATACGCGCATACAATATCAACGTATATATATACACTGATGGTATATAAGGAAGGAAAGCTTACTAATTTCCACAGTATTTGTGGAGCCCTCAGCCAACTTCTGATGTTAACGTTACAAAAATAGCCAAAGCAAGGCTTAAAAGGATAAATACCTTTAATCCCATTTTTTTTCTTGCTTAAAAACTTTATAACTATTACTACTTGTGTTATGATAATTAAATGTGAAGAAGATGAGGAAACTAATGAATATTTTGCCTTTATTTATAGCATGGAAAATGCAAAGATTTGAAGATGGTGGCATTAATGGAATATTAACCTAGTTGTTAATTAAGTTGACAATCGGATAGACGGTCTAGCTAGTAATAAAGTAGACAAGGAGTAGTACTTTTTACTTCTTTTTTTTCTACATTAAATAAAATAGAAATTTTACATTCTTAATTAGAGAGTAAAAATAATTATATTGCTTTAGATCGAAACACTAAAAGAAAACGATCAGAAAACACCATGAGAATCATGAATGGGATCCTTTACTAGTAAAGGAAAAATCAAAATGCGCTCTTATATATGTATGCACTAGCTGAAAAAATCATTTCTCTTTTTAAGAATCGAGTAATAATAAAGTGAATTTTTTAACTCCAACTTAGTCAAGGGGATTTGATACCCGACCCTTTCCATATATAGATTGAGTTTCTGTATAGAAAATCCACGTACATTGTAGTTAGACTAGATTAAGATCCAGCTGAGAAAAAATTGTACGTCTTTAAAAATAACAAGTTGACAAAAAAAGAACATAATAGTCAAAATATGGGAAAATCTTGATAAGGGGTATTTCTCTTTTTAATGGATTTTATTTTGTATGTTGATTTATTTTAATATTAAACACCGAATTAAAAAATAAAGAATATAATTGACTGTACAAGAACATTAAAATGGGAGGTACAAAGAGCCGAAATTTTATAGATCAGGGAGGAAATACAGATTTTAGATAAATATATACCTAATCCGTCTTAAATTATTTGTTGTGATTTTTAAAAATTGTTATTTCAATATTTTTTGTAATTTTAGAACTTTCAAATAAAATTGTTTATTCTTTTTATTTTACCTTTAGTATTAAGTAATTTTATTGAAAAACTAAAAACACTTCAATTATAGAGTAATGAATAACGATACGTAAAGAGAGTTAATATTCAATGAAATGAGATTAAATCTTAAGTCGTAAATAAAAATAAAATAATCAAAACTCCTTCTAATTAATATTTATTATAAAACATGTAAAAAAATTATGGTTGATAATTTGTAAATTTGATATGGAAGAAATACTTTTCAATAACCCGTAAGAATCCTCAAAGTAAAACAAAAATTGAAGGCCGCAGCCTACAGAATTTATTGGAAAAATATAGATAATGTACGTTATATTTAGATCCATCATTTTCCCACTAATTATTACAGCATTAATATCTTAGACATTTCAATTTTGTCAAGTACTCTCTTTTTATTTATATATCATCTTTATTAAAAATAAATGGTCCTTAATATATGTTATTTCATAAAATCAATGCATAAATTATATTATTTTTCCTATTTTGTCCTTGAGAGAGTTCTTAGCCTTAAAAGTACGAATTTGACCAACATAGAAAAACTAAATGATTAATACAGTAAAATCTCTCTAAATTAATACAAGAGGGACCATGTAATATTATTATTTTGTAGAGGTATTATTTAATCGATAAATTAATATTTATTAATTTAAAGAGATTTTCGACATCGAAAAATTGTTTAGGGATGAAATCTCAAAGAAATTGAAAGAACCCACTTGTGAAAACGTCATTCGTGAACTTGAGATCATGATTAATGATCTCAGTTACCACAATAAAATGGACGTTAATAACCTATTGGATGGGTGAAAATGATACATGTTCAAAGGGTCCAGAGCTTAGAACAAATTGTGGATATCATTAGTAAAACAATGTTGATGATAAAATTGAAGATGATACAATACCTTTGGAACCAGTTACGCGTAAGAAAACACTTGCATCTATAACTCTTCAAAATTTTATGGTGATATTAGAAAAGACAACACCGAAACTTTTGGATGCAATAAGAATAGTTAGAGATGAGTTTCAACTAAATTTAATTTTAACAAAAAGAAGAACATAATAGAATCATATTTCACTAAATTTTCTTAGATATATTTGTACTTTTAAAGAATTATTAATTTATAATATTGATATAAGGGTCTTCTAAAAATATATTATCTTATTATCTTATCGAAATGAATGATTTTTTCCATTGGCCCAAGTCGGAACCGGAGAAAATTATTATTTTAGAGAGATTATTAATTAACCGAGTATTGATTTAGTGAGGTTTTACTGTATTTGTTCATTGGTCAATTTAATTAATCAAAATAAATTAATTTATGTTTATTTATCAAAAACTTGACTTTAAAAGAAAATACTAAATAAGGGTACAATAATAAACTTACCTAATTTCTTAATGGACCTGAAGTCTAAAATGATGACATATAAATAGGAACAGCGAGTAGCCAATTTGGTGAATGATCTTGGTTAATGGACGTGAGTCTAAAATGATGACATATAAATAGGAAGAACGAGTTGCCAATTTGGTGAATGATCTTGGTTAAAATTTCCAAAAATAGAGTTTTCATGCCGTTTTTCAAAATCTTAAGTACTAATAATAATAAATAAAAAAGTTATATCAAAAGAAACAGTGTTTTTAGTTTTGTTCATAAATCGCATTCTTGAAATGCGTTTTATGGGTTAAATACATCTCCCTTTCGTTTACAAATCTTCTTCCGCAAATGTCTTCTATAAATTTAATTTGTCCGATGCGATTTCAATTTCAAATAAAGGGGAAAAAAAGGGCATAGCAGAACGAATCAATTATGTGATTAATTAATCATGAATGTAAGTTTCGTTATCATTATATAAATCGTGCCACATCGGGAAGGGCAAACCTCAATGAGGACGTTGAGTCCATAAAGGGGATGTATGTGATGTCCCATTTTAAGATAAGAAGTCCATATCGGCAAAACATAAGAAACATATTGGGTATATAAGTAAGCAGATCTTACCAACTATCGACGCGTTTTATGTGGACCTTATTATTGTGATATATTAATTACATTCAAACATATATATGAAAAGAGTAAGTACGTACAAATGAAAAGATAACATTTGACCATCCATCCACATGAAGTGAATGGAAGCTACATTTATTCAAACTCGCAACAACAAATTAAAACTATTTTACATACTACTAAAACACACACTTCATAAATATTGCTTATAACTTAGTAATTTTAGTTGTGAGGCTTAGCTTGGGTGACTTTATTCATGGCTTCACTTTTGGAGTAACAACACTTATTGCAACCATTACCATAGTAATTCCTTTCACAACAACCATAGGAGCAGTATCCACCTCCACCTCCACCGCCACGTCCACGACCACCACCAGGGTACCCTCCATAACCTCCACGACCACCACCACCACCAGGATACCCTCCATAACCTCCACGACCACCACCACCACCAGGATACCCTCCATAACCTCCACGACCACCACCACCACCAGGATACCCTCCATAACCTCCACGACCACCACCACCACCAGGATACCCTCCATAACCTCCACGACCACCACCACCACCAGGATACCCTCCATAACCTCCACGACCACCACCACCACCAGGATACCCTCCATAACCTCCACGACCACCACCACCACCAGGATACCCTCCATAACCTCCACGACCACCACCACCACCAGGATACCCTCCATAACCTCCACGACCACCACCACCACCAGGATACCCTCCATAACCTCCACGACCACCACCACCACCAGGATACCCTCCATAACCTCCACGACCACCACCACCACCAGGATACCCTCCATAACCTCCACGACCACCACCACCACCAGGATACCCTCCATAACCTCCACGACCACCACCACCACCAGGATACCCTCCATAACCTCCACGACCACCACCACCACCAGGATACCCTCCATAACCTCCACGACCACCACCACCACCAGGATACCCTCCATAACCTCCGCGACCACCACCAGGGTATCCTCCTCCTCCATAACCTCCTCCAGGATATTTAGCATCATTTACCTCATTTTTCTTCTCAGATTTCTTTGCTGCAATAAAAATCGTACATGTACATGTTAGGTGTATATTTGATATCATCACTAGAGGATTCAAAATTTAAATTCAATGGATTCAACTTTTAAGTACTTATCATTTGAATTCATTGCATGTATGAATTCAATATATATGTAGGTTCAAAATTTAATATTTATTGAATTTTTGAAAAGTTCACACACATATATATAGGGCGATCCGATTCTCACTATGACCTTTTTTTTTTAGAAAAAAAAGAAAGTATATTAGTAGCTTATGAGATATTAATGATGACATATTTAAGAGTACAAGTTACATAAGTTTTATAGTCATACAAATGTTATGTCATGTGCAAAACGACCACACATTTTAAAAATCATTTTCTCCAATTAAACTTATTCGTGCAGAGTCAAACTATGCCACGTAACTTTAAAATGTAGATACTAGTAATACAGGGAGTAGTTATGAGAGAATCTATGAATTTTTATGCATGTATTAGTTATGTAGGATTTAGTTATTCATTCCATCTTAATTCTATTCCGCATAAAATACATAGATTCCTTCATATAACTTATACATGTATTAGTTATTCGACTTTCTAAATTGCAAACTAAATACCATATTAATTAATTTTATACACGCATAACTTACCTCCTAACCAACTATACCAACCATGATATTATCTATGCATATTTTAGTATCTGCATAACTCACCTCCAAACTAGTTACCGAACACATATATTTTGCTACATACATATTGTGTGATATGATATGAATTAATATAAGGAATTTGGTCATTATAAAAGGAAAGTAAGCTTACTATTTTCCACAGTAGTAGTGGAGCTCTCAGCCAATTCCCTAGCTGCAACATCTGAGGTTACAATTGCAAAAATAGCCAAAACAAGGCTTAGAAGTATAAAAGCCTTTAATCCCATTTTTTTTTCTTACTTGATAACTTACTATATTTAGGTTGTGATAATTTAGAGTGAAAAAGGATGAGGAAATTAGTGAATATTTTGCCTCTATTTATAGCATGATCTAAACATTGAAAAGGCAAAGATTTGAAGATGACATTAATTAATGGAGCCAAGTAATTAAGTTGGCAGTTGGATAGATTTAAAGAGTACTTTTTCCTCTTCTTTTTGGATAACCATTGCATTTATGGTTGAGAACTTCTACTCTCTTTGGTTCAAAATAATTGATGTTTTAGCCTTTAAAATTAATTTAAAATAATTAATAATTTATAAAATCAAGAAGGCATTTAAACTTTTGATATAATTCTTACACAAATATTACTCCTATAATTATAGCAACTCAAATCATTACACAAATATAGGATTTAGAGCAAAGACAATTAAATTTATTGAACTTGATTGAACTCATCGTAAATTTCCTTTTGGCTCCGCCCTTAACTACACGTTGTTACTATTTTCTCTGTCTCAAATCAAATATCGCTCTAGGAGTTTAATTTATTTGATCCCAAAATGATTGTCACTTTATTTTTTCTTACTAATACTTAATTCTAAAAAAAATGTAATAAATAAATATAGCTTAGTAGTACATAATATCTTGTATTTATTGATTTTCAAATGTGAAAAAAGCTACTCATATTTATCTTGGAACGGAGAGGAGAGTAATATTTTCTAAAGAGATAAGAGTGAATTGCTCGGGTGATAAGTATCTCTCATATTTTCTAACAAAAAATTGTAAGTTCAAGTCATCAAGAGAACAAAAAAAGTGAGAGCTCCCGAGGAAGAAAAAAAATCATTTTCTAAGGAAGAGTCCTAAAATAAAACACTATATAAATTTATCTTTACATAAACATATACGGAATTAAACAAATCAGCGTCGCTCGTTTTTATGACAGGATTATAATATAATTAAAACTTAAAGGCCGCAAAAATAAAAATAAAAATTTGTATATTCTACGCTAATTAGATCCATCAATTTTGTGCACACATCTTGCAAAAATATTTCCACGTATATCCCTTTGGTCTATTTTAATTGTCGTATTTATTAAAAATAGTTGATCCAATTTAAATGCATGTCTAAAATTTATTTTTTATGAGTTCAATCTATAAAGATTAATATTGAATTTTTATAGTTTAAAAGTTATGTGTTCATATCTAATATTTATTGCAATTTTAGTTAATTTTTTACCTATATATCTATAATCTACACCGAAAGTAGAAGGTTAAATGACTCACCCTTTTAATTGATATTTTTAGGAACATATATATGGATGAGATAATTTTTTTAATTCACGTAACATTTTTGGAATAAAAAAATCAGTTTGAGGATTTAAGTTAACTCAATAAATTTAGGTCTAATAAAAAAGAGAGGATAAATATGTATTATTTATTAGACAACGAGGATGCACAATTTGTTAGACGATAAGAGTTATAGTGTTATAACTTATATGCATCAATTTTTAATAAAAAATAAAATAAATAAATATATATATATATATATATATATATATCCGCTCTGAATCATAAAGTTGAAGGGTATATTTACCTTGTTTTCCTTCGGACAAATTCTTATTTGTCCAAATAGCTTCTAAAGGTCATCACGTGCATGAGTTTGCATGGCCGACGAATTTAGATCGATAAT
Organism: Solanum tuberosum; assembly: GCF_000226075.1. Lineage (NCBI taxonomy): Eukaryota > Viridiplantae > Streptophyta > Magnoliopsida > Solanales > Solanaceae > Solanum > Solanum tuberosum. The sequence continues at coordinate 282,594 of NW_006239205.1, read as the reverse complement.
TATGAAAATAATTGACATTTATCATAAAAAATTATGAAAGGTCTCGAATTTCAGTCTTGAATGTAGAATTATTTTTAATAAAAAATCTTTTATTTTCAAATAAATCTTTTTGATACAAATTTATATTAGTCGAGTTCAAAATAATTACCAAACGCTAAATGAAATATTGTAAAAAATACTTGAGATTTGAAAAGGTCAAATACATTGGGGCTTTTGTGATTTGGAGGAAAATTTATTAAAGGTTGACTTACAAATTTATCGATTTGCATATATTCCAAATCTTATCCCATATCTCATACGCCTCTATGCTGCAATTAATACTTTCTGTAAAGTTGTTTTCAAGCATCTTTTTCTTATTTATTCGAAAAGTATATATTATTGTGTCTAGTACTTTAAAAGTACTATTACTCTCTTTATCCTAATGTATTCAAAACTATTTGGCTGGACATAAATTTTTATTTTTTTTTCTTTTTTAAACTTGTGATACAACAAGTTATAAATATTTGTATAGTTATCATTTTATTACTGGTAAAATAAAAAGTTAAAATTGTTTTTTTTTATTAAATTAAGAAAATAAGTACAACACATAAATGAGAGACTAAAATAGTACTAGTATTATCATTTAAAAGGGGATAAGGGTCTGAAAAATATCAGAACTTTGGTCGAATTTGCTGTTGCAATACTAAACTTTCATGAGGACCTTTTACCTCCCTAGACTATTTAATACAGTATTGTTTAGCCCCTGAACTATTTAATAGTGTATTTTAAAGGCATATATGTGCCCACATGGACACATTACTATTTATAATTTTGCATTATTTTTTATGTCCAAGTGGGCAAATATATATGTTTAAAATACGGTATTAAATAGTCTAGGGAGGTAATAGATCCTCATGAAAGTTTAGTATCGCAACAGCAAATTCGACCAAAGTTGGGATATTTTTTAGATCATTATCCCTAAAGCCATAATTTTACACTACGAATTTTTCACGAACTTTTGAAATATTTTATTTTTTAAATTAACAAAGTGGTTGGGGAGATGTTGCCTTTGACCCTTTTACTACAGTTCAAATCTAGTTGACAACTATATATCAATAAGACTTGTACAAATAGACTTTTTTTTTTCTTCAAAAAATAAACTTTATTTGAATCATGTTTTCTAATTTTAAAATGACTCTCGTCAACAGATATCTGAGTTCTCATATCGATGAAGAACATAGCGAATACTTGATGTAAATTGTAAAATTCCATAAACCGTTGAGTACTGTTTGAATGCAAATTGTGTACTTGAAGTCATTAAGTAGAAGACACGTTTGTCTGGACGTTACGGATTGCCGACACAAAAATTTTCATTTTATCATAGGAATACTATGCTTTTTTTTTTTTTTTCTTTTTGGTGTTATTTTGAGTCTTACAAAAATACGCCCAAAATTCAAATAAAGATATAAGATCAATAATATTATATATTTTTTTGGTATAGTAGTAGTAAAAGAGAGCATCATGCATGACGAAAGAACAATTATTGAAGTAAAAAATATTTTTAAAATCCATTCTTTTCATCAGAGTCACTGTATGGAAGTGTGGGGACTCTAATAATATTCAGAAGCCTTTAATTTGGTCCAAAATATCATTAAAATAAAAATAAAAATGACAAGTCCCATACTTATATTCACGTGAAATCTTCAACGCCAGCAAATCTTTAATCCTTAAAATTAAATAGTAAGATTTTTTGTGCTCTATAAATAGAATTTTGGTTCATTTCATTTGATCCATCACACTATACTCTATATCTTTTAGATACTTAAAAACAATTATTTTTCAAAATGGCTTCAACAAAAAATTTGCTCATTTTTGGTCTTTTGCTTGCTATTGTCCTTATTTCTTTCCAAGTGGGAGCTCAATCTACTCAAAGTAAGTAATTATTCTCAATTGTTAATTAATTAAACTTAAGTTATAGAAATTATTATTTACATAGTTATATAGTGTTTAAATATATATATATATATATATATATAACACGACTAGTTAATATTTGCAAATACGAATGATGTCCAAAATGGGAAGTAGTTTTGTACTAATGATTACAAAGAACTCACAACGTAACATACGTACCATAGTAACTATTCATGAAATTATTAAGTTTAAATTATGAATCTGTCTTTCATTCTTTCTGCTTGTTGTTGATCTATAGAAGAAAACAAGGCGAGTGGTGATGTACAAGAAGCTCAGCTCGGAGGTGGTGGATACCCGGGGAATGGACGTGGTGGGGGCTACCCTGGACGTGGAGGAGGAGGACGTAACGGATATCCATGGAGAGGTTGCCGATATGGTTGTTGCCGTGGGTTCCGTTATGGCAATGGATGTGCAAAATGTTGTTTCACTGCTCATCAAACACCTGATGCTGTATTTGAAGATGATGTCAAGAATTGATTGATCATTTTGTGTCCTAAACATATGTTGTTGGTTTTTTTGTCCTTTTAAGAAAATAAGGCTTCTTGTTGTCTTCATTTGGACACATACTCATGTGTGTATGTGTTCAATTGTTTGACATTGCCAATGAATAAACCACTATTATCTAGGAGGTTTTGTTGTGATTTTTGTATTTTAGTTATAATGTATGCAATTTGGAGTTTTTACCTAATGAAGTTGCTCTTATTTTATGAGTTATTGTTGCAACTTCAAGTAACTCGTGAAATTTACTTTTTTCTGGTCCAATTTATATGATATGGTTCGATTTTAGAGTCAAAATTTTACAATTACAAGGTATATATAGTGAATAGAATACTTCTTGGCAAGCTTAGTCGCACATTCAAGTAGATTATTGCATAATACTAAAAGGGTTTAAGTTATATATATTCTTGTCTCTTTCTATGTTTAGCGTATGTTAACATTCCATAACAAATTAAGATCGCAATATTCAAAAATCATCCTTTTATCTCATAAGCTCCATGCTCAGTCAAAGTATATAAAGATAAGATTATTTATTATGCATTTCTCAAAACACTTTCTCAAGTACAAACAAATCCAATGATAACTAAAACTACATACATATCTTTTTGACTGCACACTATGGAAGAGACATTAATTCCATAATTTGTGTCATGTACTTGGTTAAGCCTTACTATCTATAGCCATTGGTGCTGCCTCATTTTTTGCTTCTCCACTCTGCATTTACATTAAGTAACAGAATCAATATCTAATCTGAAATACAATAACTATTCATTAGTGTCATTTTGTCAACTTACTTGCTCTAATTTGTTCATCTTTGCAAAAATGTTGCCATAAAATTGAGCATCCTTCTTGTTGTACTCCTTTATCTTTTCTTTCAAAACTTTGTATTCTAACTTGACATCCCTGAATCATCCATATCACAGTATAAGCACAATAATATATGATTTAAATGTTTTGTTGCTCGTACTCTTCAAAAATATCGTCAGGTGTGTGTCAAATCCGACATGGGTGCACCAATATTGTTGATGGTCCGAGGAACATAGGAAAAGACAATCTTTTTTTACCTGTTATCTGGATCGATTTCAAGTGCTTTCTTGATATCAAGTTCTGCTAAGTCCAAATCAACGAGTTGTATGTAAGCTTGAGCCCTTCTGTATAGAGCTTTGACATTTTTACTGTCAATCTCTAAGACTTCAGAACAGAGTTTTGCTGCTTCTTTGTATTCCTTCAGTTTCAGCTTGCACGCGGCATTGTTCAGATTGCAACTAACTTTGAGCAGTTTTACCTGCTGCTTCTCGTCATCACTGAACGAGGAGTCATATTCGATGAAGCTCACAGCCTGAACAGTATAAAGGAGCATAGTCAACAATATGTCATCATAATAATAAGGTCATAAAACTGTTTTTTCATCAACTTCAACCGTAAATTTACCTTTTCGTATCTCTTTGATGCTCTCACATACTTCCCAGCCTTGAACAATACATTTCCTTCCTCCTTTTTCTTTCCTGCAGCTTCAATTTTTTCCTGAGTATTCATATCCCAGGATTCCTTCTCCTGCATGTTTAGTTTTTTGATGATTAATAAAAGACGTCTTACTCTTCCCAACAGCAGCGGAACCAGGATTTTCACTGAGGGGATCCAAAATATAAACAAATAAACACAACGAAGCCAGGGGATTCAACATCTGGTATTTCTAAACTAGAAAACAGATACTTTTTGACCTTGTCTATACAATGTAATTTATCAGCGAAGGGATTCGGAGTGAACCCCTTCCGCCCCCTTAGTTCCACCGCTGCTTCCATTGTCACTTGCTTAAGATAAGGAAAACAAAGAAAATTCAAGAGCACCAACCTTCACAAATGACACCAACTCAACTTCATAATACACGATCGAATTGCCAGGAACAACAGCTAATTCTTGAGGAGAGTCGAATGCACCAAATGCATACTCTGGTTGCATTGTTATCAGAGCAATTTCACCCTTCTTCATTTTTTTCACCGCTTTATCTAGTCCATCGACTACTTTTTCTGTATAAAGAATTCAACTGAAGTCAGAAACTATGGCATTATCAGTAGATAGAAAAAAGATATTAGTGAAAATTTATCAAATAATTGGCATAATCAGTAGAGAAAAGACATTACCTTCATCTATCTTAAACTCAAACGGCTCCTCCTCATCATGTCCTTTCTTCACAAAAACAGTTCCATCCTGAAGTTTTCCGATTAATTTCACTGCAAGAACAAGCAAATTAATACAGAAGGATAATCATAAATCTCTATCTGTATCGTGATCACTAAGTAGTTTCTCTTTTTTCATACCTTTTACAAGAGCACCGTCATTTGGGTGCTCATAGCCCTCTCCTTCCTTCAAAATTCTCTTCAGAACCTTCTTGTCATTTGTTACTTCAGAGACAATCTTCCAAGAAATCAATTCAAGATTTATTTGAAGGGTGGCATTTGGTGGGACACCACCTTCGTCTCTGCTTGCCACCTTACCTGTCTCTCCAAATGCATCTGCAGAAACATCAGTTAATCATCACATAATAAAAGAATACGAAGAACATATCTAGAGCACAAGTGGCTTTAACTTACATTGTGGCTGCACTGTCAGTAAGACTTTCTCTCCTTTCTTCATTGTCTTAACAGCTTTCGACAAAGCAGGACAGAAATAGCCTATACAGAAAACACCACATTAATGTTATTAATTCTACTTCAGAAGGAGAGTAAAAAGAGCCAAAACAGCTATGTTGCTCGGACTCTCCAAAAAATGTTGTGCATCCGTGGATGATCCAATATGTATCCATCAACATTTTTGAAGACTCTGAGCAACATAGCAAAAATGAATGCAAAAGATACCATCTTGCACAGTGAATTCCACTCCATCGGATTTTGACACAACCGTTCCATCCTCGAGGCGTGCCTCGTATTTAACTGCAATCAAGAAACCACAAAAGAAATCACATCAATTCTAAGGTTCTTGAGAAGAAAAACCACAACGGAGAACGTGAAAAATTTGATAGTCTACTAACCAAACACTTCATCAAGATTTTTCGGATTCTGCCATCCCTCTCCTTCGACAAGTATCTTCTTGAATATTCCACCATCCTTGCATATGTCTTTGACACTAATCCAAGAAAGCAATTCCACTTCAAACTGTAAAGTCGCATTTGGAGGTATAGTTGGAGGGGATCCAGATTCACCATATGCCATATCTGGAGGTATAGTGAGCAAAGCTTTCTCCCCTTTTTTCATTGTCTTTATACCTTCATCCCACCCTTTAATCACTTGTCCTATAACAATAACAACGATCCATCAAACCTCTAATCGCACTTATCAAAACTATATATATATAAGAACCACTATATACTTTAAAGAATGAAAAATCAAATTCCATTGTCAAAGATATCAATTGTCACATGCCGTCCCTAAAGGCTAAAACTAAGTTCGTTCTGATAAGAAAATGGACTTTGGGCCTAACTAACCCCAAAGACTAGCTCGAGGGTTGCCTAAGACCCTATAAAGAAGCATGTTGATCCATCCCACACCACATCAATGTGAGAGACATATGGTAAACAATAAATTGGAAATGGCCTAGCTCTAATAGCAAACCGAAAGCATATAAGGAAGCACAGTGCTCCATCTAACACCATAAACCAAACTATACCAAACCACTAATACTCTAACAGAAAGGAGATTACCTTCGCCAAGCTTAAACTTGAACGGGGTGCCACGGTCACGACTTGAATCAAATTGAGTTCCATCCAGCAATGTACCCACATAATGAACTGTAAAGACCAATATAATATTGTTAATCCAAGCAAAATTTCATCCTCATCCAAACTAAAGCCAAAAACTTGCATAATTCTATCATAAGAAACAAACACCAATTGATTACAACAACTACTATGCCTCAATCCTGATCATGTCAACTCCGTTAGATCTTATCTCAAACCAATATTGTAAGGCCAAAAACTTGCATAATTCTATCATCTAAAACCAACAACAACTACACCTCAATTCGAAAGTAATTGGGGATGGATATACAAATTGGGATCGACTATATGGATCCTGATAATGTAGCTCCATTCGATCTCATCTCAAGCAACAACAACAACAACATATACCCAGTCTAGTGTCACAAAGTAAGATTTGAGAAGGTTGAAGTGTATAGGTAGAGAGATCATTTATGGGAGACACTCGGCTAAACGAAAATCAATCTAAAGCAGTCCAGAAAAAGAATAAATAGAAGTGTATACAAGCAACAACAAACAGTAACATATCAAATGACAATAAATTACAGGAGCAATAATACTACAACTACTAGTATTAAAAATGACTCCATAAATTCAAATCACCAATTAAAGAAAGCAAATTTTTGCTAAAAAGATCAGTCCTTTAATCCAAATACATGCATAATGCATCATTCAGACCACCAATTAATCCTAAAAAAAAAACCCTTTTCTCCAAAATAGATAACAAGGACAGAGCTCACCTTCAACTTCATCTCCTTTACTAGGATGCTCCCAACCTTCACCTTCTTTCAAAAGCTTCTTCTTTATCCCAGTTTTCCCTATCTCCTTCTCTTCATCAACCTTCATAATCGGGTCAGGTTCAGAGAAATCATCCATCCCCATCCCCATATCTATATCCATTTCTTCAGCAGCAGCATTGTTAGAAGAAGATACTGGAAACTCAAAATCCTCATCCATAGCTTCCTTCTTAGTACTAAAGAATGTAAAGGGTATTCACAATTTCTTGAAAAAAAGCTCAAAAGATAGTTAATTTCAAGCAAAATGCAGATTGAAAATGTGGGGTTTTCAAGATTTGTTGAGAAATGCATTGCAGCTTGTGAGTTTATATAGAAGGTCACTCTGGGGGTCTAGAGTGTTCTATGAATTGATGAAGTGTTCAAGAAATCTGGAGAGTTCTAAAGAGTTCTTAGCTATGGTGACTGATTAGTTTTTAAGTCTAAAGATAGTTCCATATTTTAATTTCAATTTTTCATATTTTTAAAGTATTGCGGTATATTTTTAACTCAAGAGCATAAAATGTAAGAATATAATTTATTTTAATTTTATGTCAAGTTAAAATACGATAGACGAATTGAAATGTAACAAGTACTAATTAATAGTATTTGACTAAAACTCAAAAAGAACAAAAAAGGAAAATAGATGTTCTTTTTAGGGAAAAATATAATTTTTTAATATAATAAGGTTCAGTTTCTTGCTTGCATCAAACAATGGGGATTAATACAGAATGATCATATAATGTAGCAATACAAAATCAAAATTCCAGATTCATTCACATTAACCAAAACCCTCAAAATCCCCAAATTCTCAATCTTTATCTCTTTTCTCCATCTGGGTCATTCCCAAATCTCTCAAAAACCCTTCAAAAATGGCGACTGAAATGGCACAAACAGACCCAGAAGGCATCGATGGAGTTCGTATGACATGGAATTCTTGGCCAAGAACCAAAGTTGAAGCAAGCAAATGTATAATCCCAATTGCTTCTTCAATTCAATTGCTTCGTCCTTTCCCTGATCTACCTACCCTACCTTACGCTCCCCTTCGTTGCAAAACTTGTTCATCAATCTTAAACCCCTTTTGTCGTGTTGATTTTCAAGCTTTAATTTGGATCTGTCCGTTTTGTTTCCAACGTAATCATTTCCCTCAGCATTATTCGGGAATTTCGGAAACGAATGTACCTGCTGAGCTTTATCCGCAATTTACTACTATTCAGTATGCGATTCAGAACCCTGGTGGTCATAATTCTCCACCTGTGTATTTGTTTGTGTTGGATACTTGTATGTTGGATGAAGAATTGGAGTTTGCTAAATCTGCATTGAAAAGGGTTATTGGACTTTTGCCTGATTATGCTATGGTTGGGTTTATTTCGTATGGTACACAGGTGCAGGTACATGAACTTGGGTTTTCGGATATGTTGAAGGTTTTTGTGTTTCAGGGTTCGAAGGACTTGTCGAAAGATCAAGTTTTGGATCAGTTAGGACTTGGTAGTATTAGTGGTAGGAAGGGTGGTGGTGTTGGGGTGAATGGTGGACCTAATCACGGGTTGACTAGGTTCTTGTTACCTGCTTCTGAGTGTGAGTATACACTCGATTCGGTGAGTTCTTTGTTGGTTAAAAATGCTGTCTTTTTGATTACTTTGAGACTTTGAGTGGTGTAGCTGTTGTTAATTTAATGTTGATTTTGTTCTTGTGTGTTGTTTTTTTAGTTGCTAGATGAATTGAATACGGATCAATGGCCTGTGACACCGGGAAACAGAGCATCACGCTGCACTGGGGTGGCATTGAGTGTGGCAACTGGTCTGCTTGGTGCTTGTTTGGCTGGGGCAGGTGCTCGAATTGTTGCATTAGTTGGGGGTCCTTGCACTGAAGGACCTGGCGCGGTGAGTTTTGACTTTGTTTTCGCTCTGTTTTGTTCTTAGTTCTCTACGAATTCCAATATCCTAAGGAGTTACTGGGGAATTTTTGAGTGTTTGAATGATTTCTTATTGACAAATGATTACATTTTTGATTGTCTGATTGTGCACAATCTAAATTCTTCTGGAAAAGGAAGGATTTTTAATATTCTTATGCTGCAAATGCCCTTCAAGGCAATCACTTCTAGCTGTCATAAAAGCACCATTGTCACCAATCAGTCTCCTCCTGTCTTTCACACACTCTTTAATGTTGTCCTCCTTGCTTATCCATGAAGGAGACTATTTGGCTTATCATTGCCTTCTGCAGTAAACCTTCTTAGCAGATGAGTAGTATTAGATTAGCATTGGTATCATTCGATAACTAAAATTTGAGTTAATTGTATATAGGATTTCAACTTTTGACCAACCAAATCACGTGTACTATACCTTCACTAAACATTTGTTTTCCTCAAGAATAACTTGATATATAGGATATCTTAGTGAGTTAAGAAGATGAGGATCATAAGGTACTTCAACAACAAGAACTTAATATGCGTATTTATCTTGTTTTAAGCATTCTGTTTGCCACTTAAATTGGTCTCTGTCTGCCCTCCTTTTCTCCTCTTAAGGCTCCTGAATAATCACCCTATACGTTGAGGCCAGATTTCTAACCAGGAAATTTAATAGGTTAGCAAGTCAAATGATTTAAGAGACTTCTTTTTGCATGAAATTTAAACAATCAATTGAACTTGGCCTCATTCTGAAGAAAGTTTGCCTAACAATGCTTCTTAAGTGACTTTCTTTTCCTTATTTGTTTGTTTTTGTAGATTGTGTCGAAGGATTTATCAGAACCTGTTCGTTCTCATAAAGATCTACACAAGGATGCTGCACCATTTTTTAGAAAGGCCGTTCATTTCTACGAGGAACTCGCAAAGCAACTCGTTAGTCACGGTCACATCTTAGATGTTTTTGCTTCAGCACTTGACCAGGTTTGACTTGATCAACCACTTGTCTCCATGAACTGTGTTGTTTGTCTTATAAGCTTTTGGTGCAAGAGACTGGTGTTCACTTGTCCTTAATTAAAATGAAAACTGGTGTTCACTTTCAGATGAAGCATTTTATCCTGGACAGTATTTAATTATTTAGGTTTATCTGTTAAATTATCGAAAAATATATTAATGTGTAAGCATTTTCTTTTCTTGGTGCGGGTATATTTTGATTTTTAGTATTATTAGCCTCATCAATTGAATGTGAAAACTTAACTCTATCCCTTACTAGAGAGGTCTGTTGACTTATTGATGAATCTGATCGATTCATAAGAGATGTTATCTTTTGACTAGTATTGTTTTTTTAGGTTGGAGTTGCAGAGATGAAAGTAGCTATTGAAAAGACTGGAGGACAAGTTGTTCTTGCTGAAAGCTTTGGGCATTCTGTTTTCAAAGATTCCTTCAAGCGTGTATTTGAAGTTGGTGAACAGTCTCTTGGGCTTTGCTTCAAGTGAGCTTTTTGATATGTCATTTATTTTCCTTCATGTGAAAGGGTTATGGTTTATCCATTTAATATGGTTATTGTGACTATTGAAATATTTTCAAGTTCATGGTGGGAAATTTCCTTCTTCTAGCTGGGACACTGTGAGCTGTTAAGTGAACCAGGCACTATTAAAGAACTTGATAAAGCATCTTTGTCAATTGCATAGATGTCTAAAACTTAGCATCATCACAAGTTCTAGAAATAAATAATAGAGAAGGATATGTTTCAAGAATAACTATTTGATGTAGAAATTCAGCACAAATAACCAATGTATGAGCGACTATTCCACCAGCTAGCTTCTTCTCTGAGGATAGAATGAAGCTCAGGTTGTTAACATTGAAGATGAGATAAGGGAATTGCAAAGAAGAAATGGACTTTTTCGGTGAAAAACTGATTGAGTTATGTCCCAATTATGTGAAATTCTTTCTATTTGGTAACATTTAAAATGTTCACCCCAATTTTATTACCAACATTATTATATACCACCTTCACAAACAACGCATTATCCCCAATGTTGAACTGCATAAGCCCCAAAATGCCCTTCCTTTACTCTTACCTTAAATAGAAGAGTGAGAAGGGTTTCCTAGGGGATAGGGAAGGAGAGGGCAGACTTCCATTAAGCTAGGGATGCCCATATTTGGACTGTTTGAGAGGTAAATATTTAAAGTTATCTTGCTTGTATTCTGTAGAGTGAGTATTTCTTAAAATGATACGTCTCTCTTCTGCTTGGATGTGCTTTATTTTTCCTTCAACTATTTGATCATGAATCTGATGACTTAATTTTGTTCTAGTGCTACATTAGAGATCAACTGCTCCAAGGATATTAAAATTCAAGGGATAATTGGTCCTTGCACATCTCTTGAGAAGGTTGGTGTACTTTAGTTTTTCACATTCTCAGCCGTAATACATTGACCTAATATTAGACGGCTAACCCGAAAGAATCGACCTGGTAAACCAAGATTTATCCTCAAATATGACATTTTCAGAAATTATTTGATACTGATCATGTAGTCTTATGCAGAAAGGACCTGCCGTCTCCAGCACAGTTACTGGTGAGGGGAATACTACAGCTTGGAAGCTCTGTGGTCTCGACAAAAACACTTGCTTGACAGTTTTCTATGATGTTTCATCTAGTGAGAAGTCAGATCCTTCAGGCAATATAAATCCACAATTGTACATACAGTTTCTTACAAGGTGCTTAGAAAACTTCAGCTCTACTTTTTTTTAATTGTTACTATTTCTTTTGAAAACAGTTAATGTAACCTGATATTTACTTAACTTTTGATGGATAGAACATTCTGTATTCAATATATATTGTGAGGGTATACTAGAAAAAGAAGATGTTATCGTGTAACCAAAATTTGTTGGTTCTTGGCTGTGCAGTTATCAGAGCCCTGATGGGCAAACAAAACTACGAGTTACAACCATTACTAGGAGATGGGTTGATGCTGGTGTTGGCACTGAGGTCTGTAATGACGAGTTTTGATTTTATATTGTCATTTGTAATACAATGAAGTCTATTTTGTTCTTTTTTATATAGTTCACACGTATCTTTTCCCAAGCATAGAGAATGATATTACTTTTATTTGTTCCTAATTTTATCTTTTTATCTTAAATTTGTCTTTTGACTAGTACTTCATGAGACTGATATTTTTCATGGGAATTACATTTCTGAATTGAAGAGCAGTATTCTTTGAAGTAGTACTGCTCCCTTCCCCCGTATTATGCAATTGAATTTCCATTTTGAGATAACTAGAGAAGTTTTATACATTTAACAGCCAAGGATTCAAGCTCATTTTAAAACTCTTGTGAAGTTTGTTTTGATGTTTGTTCAGTCATCCTCATTATAATTTCAGACTCCATCAATTAATGATAAGCTTTTCCATGTTGTTATGCTGTATGTTTTTGTGTATTTCTTTCTCTGGAAACTTTTTCGTATGACAATTCTTTCTGGAAGGGCTTTGATGAACTTTCTAGGGTGCATACAGGTGTTGATACTGATGGTGCAATAAATCTATGTTTGTAGGACTTGGTGCAAGGGTTTGATCAGGAAGCTGCTGCCGTAGTAATGGCTAGATTGGCTTCTTATAAAATGGAGCTAGAGGTATCATTTTCAAGCTATAATTAGTTCTACACAATATTGTTTGCTCTATTTACTTAATTATGTGTAGATGCCTACTAGTCATCTTTGTCTTTGTTTGCCTTTCCAGTTTGTAAATAGTACAATATCTACTTTTTGGCCAAAAATAATGTATTTATACTACACCATGATGTCATGATCTTTACAAAAATATAATGTGAGCACATGCATCATGCCTCCGAAAACCCTAGTTGGCTATCTAAACAAGTCCATACTTCCATTTTATACCAAAGATTCAAAAGAAAAAAGTTGGATCTCAACAACAAATTCTCTATACTCTCAAATGTTCTATTCACACAAAAAGTACGGATGGTAACAACCTCATTGCTTGACTAAATTAATAGTGACATGATGTTGCATATGAGCCAAACAGTGGAAGAATTTATTCCTAAATCCATTACGATATTAAGAGATCAAAGTTGAAGAGAGTGTGCTTCTAAAGTTTTTCTGGACTGATCCTACTCAACTCATTCTCCTCCTTTTTTGCTTGTATGAAGCATTGTTGAATCAGTCTACCTGAGTTGATACTATCTTTCAGTTCTTGCTTCTCTGCATATTTAATTGATAAATCCTGATTAATAGATTTCACTTTCCAGGAAGATTTTGATCCCACAAGGTGGCTAGATCGGAATCTGATTCGCCTGTGTTCAAAGTTTGGCGAATATAGGAAGGATGATCCTGCATCTTTCACTTTGAATCCCTGTTTTTCTCTGCTCCCTCAGTTCATGTTTCATTTGCGGCGATCACAATTTTTGCAAGTAATATAACCCAGCCTCTCTTTTTTTGTTCCATTCAACTTTTGAATGTATATCATGGATGCACGGTCTATTGTCTATCATTAATGTGTGGACATCACAGGTTTTCAATAATAGTCCCGATGAGACAGCATATTTCCGGATGCTGCTCTACCGAGAGAGTATAAGCAATGCTGTTGTTATGATTCAACCTACACTAATGGCATTTTCATTCAATACGCTGCCTTCTCCAGCTTTACTGGATGTGGCATCAATTGCTGCTGATCGCATTCTTTTGTTGGATTCGTACTTCAGTGTTGTCATATTCCATGGAATGACAATAGCTCAATGGAGAAATTTGGGATACCAGAACCAGCCAGAGCATCAGGTACAGTTTATTGCTTTGCTGTCTTCTTCTAAATGATGAGATCCTTTATGCTAAATTAGAAATCTCTGTCTTCTCCATTCCCAATCTTGTGGAATACGTTATGGCTATATTGGAATTCTTTTCACCATCATTTGTGATTGTGAAACAAATTGATGTCCATTTTCCTTGGTTCTTTCAGGCATTTGCGCATCTATTGCAAGTTCCTCATGACGAGGCCCAAGCACTCATCCAGGAGAGGTTTCCTGTTCCTAGACTTGTAGTGTGTGATCAGCATGGTTCCCAGGTAAGCATCGTATTGGGATTGTAAGATTTTGTTGCTTTGTACTACATCAGCACAACATGTTGTGGAGTATAATGGATCATAAGTTCCTCGAAATCCGAGATGCAAAGTGTTTTTTTTTCTCTAGATTTTTCTTTTGGTATGATGTGCCTTCTGTTGGAGGGAAAAACAGAACGAACTTTCGTAGGGTGGGAACTGGGAAGGGGAAGCCTTGACGTAATTGGTAAAGTTGTTGCCATGGAATCAACCTCTTGTAGAAATGCAGGGTAAGGCTGCATACAATGGGTCTGGCCCTTCCCTAGACCCCGTGCATAGAGGGAGCTTAATGCACTGGGTTGCCCTGCCCTCTCGAAGGGATAAAGTTGCATTTGACATAATTTTCTGGTTGTTTATGCTTATTATCTTGTTCTAATATTTCCCCATATGCTTTTACCAGGCAAGATTTCTTTTGGCAAAGTTGAATCCCTCAGCCACATACAATAATGCAAACGATATGGCAGCAGGTTCAGATGTGATATTCACTGATGATGTAAGTCTCCAAGTTTTCTTCCAGCATCTTCAGCGACTGGCGGTGCAATCTTCTTGAGAAAACAAACGAGATTCCAGGAGTTCGATTGATACCAGCAAAGACTGCATGCATCATCTCTGCTGCCAACCTCTCGTCTGTGCTTCGATTTTGTACTAAATTCCTTGTTAATCATGTAGCTGATTGTAGTAAGGATTATAGCTCTCATATATAATTTAAAGTTTCAATATACATCTCTAGACTGTTTGCTTCTTTCATGCTAAAAATATTAGCATATACATCTTGGAAGGCTACTTGAGGAGAAGGATTACTTTTTGTAATGGTCAATTCATTTTTACCTGTCATGTTTCGCTTTTGATAATATCTTCTACCCCCTTCAAATTGTTGCTATTTCTCTTAGCTTTATTTTGTGTCTTTTCTATTACTAGTCTTTTTGGATTTAAGACTAAGACATAATACTCTTAACGATAAGTTAAAAGGTGAATTCAAGATTTAAAGTCATAAAGTTTAATATTCACAAGGGTTTATTATATTTTAAATATGTGTTTGATATGTAAATAATACATGATGTGGCATTATGTAACGACTTTAATTAACCTTACAGAACTCGCCCAAGATACACTTATGAAGATATACAATATGTGTTAGACATGTAAATAATACATGATGTGGTATTATGTAACGACTTTAATTAACTTTACAGAACTTGCCCAAGATACACTTACGAGGATATACAATCTACATATAATATTTAGGGATAAGGCAAAGATCATTCTTCTTATGCATGGTAAGTCCAGGCTTAACATCTGTGTCAATGTCTTCCTTTTTCATCCCAAAAGGTAATTCCCAATCAAATGAATAAAGAAGATTTGACAATGCAAGTTCCACTGATGCAACCCCAAGTGCCATCCCTGGGCACCCTTTTCTTCCCGCTCCAAATGGAATAAACTCAAAATCTTGTCCCTTAAAATCAATATTGCTATTTAAGAATCTCTCAGGTATAAATTCTTCTGAATTTTTCCATATTTCAGAATCCCTTGCAATTGCCCATGCATTAACTTGGACTATAGTTCCTCGCTGAATTTCATACCCTTCTAGTGTGGATTTTTTCATTGTTTCTCTTGGCAGTAAAAGTGGAGATGATGGATATAATCTGAAAGCCTCCTTTATCACTGCTTTGAAATAGGGCATATTTTGGATGTCATCTTCATTCACAATGCCTTTGTTCCCAATTGATTTTCTTATTTCTTCTTGAACTTTCTTCATGGCTTTTGGATTCTTTATCAAGGCTGTCATTGTCCATACTACCGCAGCCGCGCTAGTTTCTGATCCTGCAAGTAACACATTCTACAAAGAAAGAATCATATAATTTTCTGATGAAGGATGTTTTACTGATCACGCTTCACTCTATGTGGCTACGTCATTATATTGTTATCTGAATTATCCATGTCGCTCCATTTAAGATCAATTCAGTATTATATAAAATAAAATGTATGTTTGAGAGCTTTAAGACATAAGAGATTACCATGACAATTGCTTTTATATCCTCCAAAGTGAGATCAATTGGTGTTGATTTCTCTTTCTTCAATTGGAGCAAAACATCAAGAATGTCCCCTTCCATGGATTTTGGCCTATTGGGATTAAGATGCTGCTTAATGAGTTCTTCATAAATCTCATCCAACTCCTTGAAATTCTTATCAAGTCTATTTGTCAATCCAGTAAGTTTATCGATCCAATTTAAAGAAGGAAAAAAATCAGACACAAAGAAGCTAGTCATCATTGTTGCAGCTTCTTCAAAAAGAAAATAGAACCTCCTACTTTCATGTGATTCTTCGTCATACCTAATACCAAAAGCAACTTTAAAAATAATACTACTACTTAGTAAAATCATTAAATTGCTCAAATTGGTGATTTGTGAAGTGACAACATGTTGAGATATTTTCTTGATCATTCTTGAGACTTCATCTTCACGAATCAGACTAGATGATTGAACTTTCTTTTGACTAAATAGGTGAAGCACACAAATTTTTCGCATTTCTCTCCAAGAGTCATTGTAAGGTGCAAAGACTATGTCGCGACCATTGTAAGACAATTTTTGCTGCCCAAGATGAGAAGCTCTACTACAAAAGGCTAAATCTTGTGTCTTCAACACTTCTTTTGCTAATTTTGCTGAAGAAATCACAATTATTGGAGTAGAACCAAATTTTAATGAAAATATTTTTCCATATTTTTTGGAAAGTTTCCAAAAATAGATATGAGGGGCTAAACTATCAAATTGATGAAAATTTCCAATGAATGGGAGGCCTTTAGGACCTGGTGGCAGATTGTTTTTGCCAATCCTTTTGGCTTTAGGAAGAAGAAAAATAAGAAGGATAGGAAAGGCTACAAAGAGTAGAAAGAGCATCATTTTGTTGTCCAAACTTCACAAAATACTAGTCATCTTGTTGTGTCATTTCATATGAACCATATAATATATGTCCCTCAACCTCTTCAAACCACATCTTTTTCTTTGACTTTTTTAGGTTGCAATAAGAAATTTCCAAAAAAAAAAGCAAATAATTGGGGTAACATAGAAAAAGACCAAAGGCATATAATTATGAAAGTGACATATAAAAATTATTGGCCCAAAAATTGGGTCTTGAAAATGAACTTTGTACACTAGCAATTAATATTTTGCATATTTTCAAGATAATTGTCAATATAACTTCTATAGCATTAGCCAAAGGCTATATATAGGTTGAATGAATAAATATCTAGCAAGGATAAGGTTATAGTACAAAATTAGCATAACACATACGTAACTAATTAAAAATATATGGTATATAATTCATAGAATTTGTGAAGATTCACGACGAGAAAGATCAAAAGTGTACATTTCATTTAATTGGAGGTTAAATGACGATATAATTTGGCTCTATGCAAGCAGAATTATTGAAAACAAATAAACTAATCAAATGAATAAGATAGAAATCTCAACAAGTTCCTGGGTCAATCTCCTTATATGGTCTTGGATAATCCCCTCCTCCTGAGTTAAGCTTTACGTAATTCCATTTACTTTGTTTTGTCCATAATCTTTGTTATTATTAGTCTTTTTGGACTTAAGACTAAAATACAATATTCTAAACGATAAAGTCAGGTGCATTCAAGATTTAAAGTTACTAAGTTTAATATGCAGAAGGGTTCATTACATATGTAACAAATTTATTTAACCTTAGATAACTAGTCCAAGATCCACGTATGAGGATATACAATCTAAATATATTTTTTGGGGATAAGACAAAGAACATTCTTCTTATGCATGGTAATTCCAGGCCTAACGTTTGTGTCAATGTCTTCTTTTTTCATCCCATAAGGTAATTCCCAATCAAATGAATAAAGAAGATTTGACAATGCAAGTTCCACTGATGCAATCCCAAGTGTCATCCCTGGGCACCCTCTTCTTCTTGCTCCAAATGGAATCAACTCAAAATCTTGACCCTTAAAATCGATATCACTATTCAAGAATCTCTCTGACATAAATTCTTCTGGATTTTCCCATATTTCAGGATCTCTTGCAATAGCCCATGAGTTCACATGAACTATAGTTTTTGGTTGAATTTCATACCCTTCTAGTGTGGATTTTTTCATTGATTCTCTTGGTATTAGGGTTGGAACTGATGGATATAATCTAAATGTCTCTTTTATTACTGCTTTGAAATAAGACATATTTTGTATATCATCTTCATTCACAATGCCTTTGTTCCCAATTGATTTTCTAATTTCTTCTTGAACTTTCTTCATGGCTTTTGGATTTTTCATCAAGGCTGTCATTGTCCATATTACTGTAGCCGCACTAGTTTCTGATCCCGCAAGTAACACATTCTACAAAGAAAGAAAACAAATATTTAAGGGTGTACCTATTTATACAATACATATATAATTTTCTGATGAAAGATGTTCTACTGACCATCCTTTACTCTATGTGGCTACGCTAATATATTGTTATCCAAGTCACTCCATTTAAGATCAATTCAATATTGTATCATAAAAAGTTTTAAAATGAAAAGAAAAAATTGACAAAGAAAAAAGAATGTGTGTTTTTGAGAGCTTAAAGACATAAGAGATTACCATAACAATTGCTTTTATATCCTCCATAGTGAGATCAATTGGTGTTGATTTCTCTTTCTTCAATTGTAGCAAAATATCAAGAATGTTCCCTTCCATGGATTTTGGCCTATTGGGATTAAGATGCTGCTCAATGAGTTTTTCATAAAACTCATCAAAACCTTTAAAATTCTTCTCAAGTCTACTAATATTTCCAAATAATTTATCAATCAAGCTTAAAGAAGGAAAAAAATCAGAGATAAAGAAGCTAGTCAGCAATTCTCCAGATTCTCCTAAAAGAAAATTAAACCTCTCACTTTCATGTGATTCTTCATCATACCTAATACCAAAAGCAACTCTGAACATAATCTTACTACTTAGTAAAATCATTAAATTGCTCAAATTGGTGATTTGTGAAGTCACAACTTGTTGAGATATTTTCTTGATCAATCTTGATACTTCATCTTCACGAATTGGACTAAATAATTGTACTTTCTTGAGACTAAACAGATGAAGAACACAAATTTTTCGCATTTCTCTCCAAGAGTCATTGTAAGGTGCAAAGACTATGTCACGACCATTGTAAGACAATTTTTGCTGGCCAAGAATAGAAGCTCTACTACAGAATACTAAATCTTGTGTTTTCAATACTTCTTTTGCTAATTTTGTTGAAGAAATTACAATTATTGGAGTAGAACCAATTTTTAATGAAAAGATTTTTCCATATTTTTTGGAAAGTTTCCAAAAATAGAGATGAGGGGTTAAACTATCAAATTGATGCAAATTTCCAATGAATGGCAACCCTAAAGGACCTGGTGGCAAATTGTTTTTGCCACTTATTTTGGCTTTAAGAAGAAGAAAAATAAGAATGATAGGGAAGGCTACAAAGAATAAAAAGAACATCATTAAGTTGTCCAACTTTACAAAATACTTGTCACTTGATATGTTTTTTATATATATAAATGGATCTTGGGTTAGACTATTTATACTTATATTACAAAAATAGTCAAATTATAAGAATGACCATTTTATATATGTAGCCACCTAAGCATACTGGTGATCTTGAAGTCTTCCTTCTATTCTTCTTTTAAATCCTTCGAGTTCATGATGGTTGGAAGAATGCTCCAACATCCTTGATTGTCATTACTTTCCTTATATCCATTTAAGCATGTTATGGATTTTAAAAACGTAACCCTTAACCAGAGGTCTCGGGTTCGAGTCCTGGCAGTATGGAGAAAATTTTGTTGGGAGTGTCACCTAGAATGGGCCCTACAATGTGCGATCTGGATTTAATCAGGGGTGATTAATAGTTTTCCGACTATGGTAGTCGACGATTTAGGTAGTCTAACGGTTAGGTCTAGTTTTATATGTTTTAAATACTATATATAGTCGGCAAATATCTTCTGACTTTCAATATGCTGATTACTTAAAAATAGTCGGAAAGTCATCACAAAATTCCATTTTTCGATTACATTTCGAGTATTTTTTGCAGTTGAGCAAACAACTGAACAAATTTATAACTATTATTATAAGTAATAATTCATAACAAGTGAAATTAGTTAATTACTTCAAAAAGGCAGAGTGTCTTAGACATAAATACTCAAATAAACTTTTTTGCAATTACTTGCAACAATTTCTCCCTCAATCTCTGCAAACCACTTATAATTTTCTTTTGAATTTTTAAGGTTGCTAATTAAGGTACGTTACGTGAATATAATAACTCATGAAAATGACATTTTGAGCTCGTTTAATTTCTAATATGTGTCTCAACAGCATAGCCTAGATAGAATTAGCCCTTATATATAGATTGATCAAAAATTAAAACTTTCTTCTCTAGCAATAAATATTTTGCACATTTTCAAGATATTTTGCCGAAGGCTATATATAGGTTGAATGAATAAGTATCTTGCAGGGTTACATAATACGCTAAATGATATATGGAATATAATTCATTAAATTTGTGAAGATTCACAAACAGAAAGATCAAAAGTGTACATTTCATTTAATTGATCAAGCTAAGGTTAAATGTTGATATAATTTGGTTATGTGCAACCGTAATTATTGAAAACAAATTGACTAATAATCAAATTAATAAGATAGAAATCTCAACAATTCAGTTCCTTGGTCTCCTTATATGATCACGATTCACGGTCAATCCCTTTCTTGTGAGCTAGCTTTAGGTGATTCTGGTCAAGCCTTTGACACACCGAGCTGAATCCTTATCCACGTTTTCAAAGTTTATGATGGGAATTTAACACAAATCTGAAAGTCTCATAGCTCAACTCGCGATCAATTCTGACTTGATCATGAACAAACATACGCGGGGTTTTTGTCTCCCCTGCTTCTGTGTCATCGAAATAAAGATGCATTTGATCAATATGAGTTACAACAACAAGAAATTCACAATATGAATAAGAAACAGAGTTATACCTTTGTCCGAACAGTGCTTAGCTTTTTTTCTTTATAATGAGGTCTATACGATCACATCCTTCAATCGCTTCAACTTCTTCCTTAATTTTCATAGCTGAAGCCTCGAGAAATTTGTTGTTGCACCTAATCAACTTAATTTGTTTCAGTGTTGGAATATCCGCGAAACTAAGAGGGATCTCCTTGGGCTGCATAGAGTCTTTTATAACAAGTGTTTCAAGCAATGGAAAAGATTCCTCTGAGGCATCCCACGTTGAGACGCGTAACTTCACCAGTTTCAAGACCTTAAGTTTATGGAACGTGATATGTCTAAGGCACCACTCATTTGATTTATAACAACTATATGGATCCACTCTTAATTGGAGATACTCAAGATTTGGAAGTCCTGCAATGACGGAAATCGTGCTTTCTATATTTAAGCTAAATAAAGAAGTTCCTCTTAGTACCAACTTCTTTAAATTTGAAGGCAACTGCAACCCAGATAGTAGTATAGACCATTGAAAGGAAACACGAAGTATTTGAAGCTCAGTAAGACTTTCCAGTTTGAGACAAATATCCGGAGAATCAACCCAAGAAGTAACTACATTAATAGATTTGTCACCTTTAAACGTGATGTCAAGTTCTTGAAGATTAGGACACCTACATAATAACACATCCGCGCTATCAACTTGATCAAATGGAAACTCAACTCCCCTTAATATCCTCAAATTTTCCAATTTAGACGATTCTTCAAATTAAGATTTGTTGCTTATTGTTTTCGAATTCAGCTTTACCAATCTCAACATGCCTTAGTTTTTCCATTTTCCAAAAACTCGATGGTAACACTGTAAGCTTGGATAAACCCCTCAGAAGTAGAGTTTCCAGATGGGGCAGATGTGATTCTGAATGACAATAGAATTCATCTGTGGAAACTGCGAGGTACTTCAGGTGAATTAGTGGTTTCAATGTAGCTGACGAAAAATGAGGCATTTGATGAGAACTCAAATCCAAGACCTTAAGAAGTCCCACTTTAAAAACATGAGTACCAATTACTGATCCATTTGTCGTTATCAACGACCTCAAGTGTTGGTGAAAAGGCTCCCGTGTTTTGGTGCTCGGAGATACAAACTTGGAAAGCTCATTACTGAAACTAACGCTCACTCGACTTTCCTTCCATTCAAAAGGTTGAAGCTGGCTATAATGTCCCTTCACTGCCCGCATAAAATTTTCTTCTCTACTCTTCTCCAAGCAAAAGTGAAGCACTACATCATGAACCTCGCAAACTTTGACTTTACCATTGTATCTTCTCCTTGAAACCATTACCACGTTACTGCTAATGAGATCCATCAAGTAACCTTCAGCAGATTCAATGTTCTGCACGAACCCTTCCGCGATCCATAGACTTATCAATTTAGACACTGGAATTCTTGCATCCTCCGGAAACATCCCCATGTAAAGAAGACACGGCTTTAAAAAATCTGGTAAGTTATCATAACTTAACTGCATCGTCGAAAGACCATATCCTTCAGCTTCACCAAGATAGGAAAGCAGAGAATTTTTAACCTCATGCCACCAAGAGGCTTCCATTTTATTCCTTTCGATAATTCCAGCTAATAAGATAATCACCAGAGGCAATCCTTTGCATTTTTCTGCAATTTCTTGACTCACATCTTGTAGTTTACGTGGACAATCTTCCTTTTCGAAAACTCTTTTCTGCAACAATTTGCAGCTGTCATCTGGTGTGAGGAACAGAAGGAAATAAAGATCGGTATAGTGCTTGACTTGTTCACCTACTTTCTCAAGTCGAGTTGTTACAACAATTCTGCTTCTATTTTCGTCATCAGGGAAACAAAGACATAAGTCATCCCATACCGTACAGTCCCACATATCATCCAATACAATGAGATATCTCCTTCCCATTAGGCTTTTCCTCAACTTGTCCGCGAGGATGTCATCCTTATCTCCATTGTCCTTGGAACCAGTCACTTGACTGAAAATATCTTGTAATATCTCTCTCCGGTGATATGTTTGGGTAATGATGCACCATGCTTGAACATCGAAGCGAGAAACAATGTAGTCATTATTATACTTTCTAGCACAAGTTGTTTTACCTTGCCCCCCCATCCCAACAATAGGGATGACATCTAGCTCACTTGTCCCTCGAGTCAGATACTGAATTAGTTTTTCTGATATTATCTCAAAACCAAATATCTCCTCATCATCACTCACAGGATTGCTACGTCGAGTAATTGGCAGATACTTAGATGATTCTACCACATTACAAGGTCTAAGAGCAACGTCCACCGACCACATCTCAGTCACCTCCACATTAATGTGCTTGATCTCTTTTAGGATTGTATGAAGTGAGCAAAAAATATGCCAAAAAACATTATACTGGACAAGTATAGAGTCAATTGCAACTTCAGCTTCATATGCCAAATTGATAGTACGCCTCCGGAGATCTTTAAGAATTTCATGTTCATGGTGCACCTTTGCCTCATTTTGAAAATGGATGATAAAGTTGAAAGCTCCGTTTCTAAAATCGATGTAAGAGATGATAGCTCTTTCTCTAAATTACCAAAAAGAGGTTTCTTCAAGAAATCTAAACCAGATTCAGATTTTGACATCTCATTCAGTTTCCTTAAAAGAGAATCCAGAAAGCTCAATCCACCAACAGTCGGAAAGTACTGAGATGTAGTGAATTTTAAGGATTTGTAGTACGTCTCCACTTGTGCCTTCAGATCTTTAGTTTTCTCCAATATCTGTATCGAGCAAACATTTATTTTGCTAGTGTCATCTTTGTTTATAGATCTCGGAAGAAGCTTTTGAATTACATATAGAATATCAACCGCTATAGCTCCAACCTTTTCCATAACCTCATCCAACCAGTTACCATCAATAACATGATATGACACTTCAGCATTAAGGAAAACCAACAAGATCTCTATTGCCACATCAATATTTCGAGAAGAGACATTATTAGGAAAGTTCTCGAGCTTTATGTTTCTGAGATACACCACCAGACTGTGGAGATGATGTGAAAATCCTTTTGGTAGTTTCTTGTCCTTGAAAGTTTTTGATTGAACGAATTTTGAAGCCTTTAGTTCGCCAAGAAAAATCTTCTTCATTTCCAGCTCCACGAGCACAATCAGGCATAACAGATACAGAGGTTTATTCAATATATCATCCTCAGCCTCATTATTATTATTTACAAACTCAGCAACATAAACCGAAACATCCAGACAAAACTGTCCCACATTGTTAGCCATGAACTGAATTCGAGTCTTCAAACATTCCAGCTTCTCATAGTCAACGCAACCATTTATCTCTGTGGCATATAAGTATCTCAAAAATCTCATTTTCTTTTGAACGATTTTCAGTTGCTTTATAAATCGTTTTATCCCAAGGATTTCTTCTAGGCACATCAGTACATCATTTAGATTCTTTCTGAGGCAATCCATATATTCTGACAGATCAGAATCATTCAACTCATAATCATACCTTTAAATGGTAATATTACCATCAGTAAATTTCAGCAACTCTGATACTAGTCGTTCCAGATTAACATTAATTTTACATTCATCTAGAATTCCATCGAATACCCTGTGAAGCATCTCACAATCAATTTGGCATTCTTTACGAGTTTGACTAAGGAATCAGGCAAAAGAACATGATGATACTTTGTAAACGTTCTCCAAAATCTTAGCTCCATTTCAAGAATCTCGATTTCATCAATAGTGTCAACATGTAGATCACGTCCGTTTTTAATCCTTCTTAGGTGATCTAACATTTCTTCAATTTCATTTAGAGCCATCTTCTGTAGATAAAGTTCAAAATTCCTGCAAGCTCACCAATTCTTCGAATATTAATTCACTAAGAGGAACAGTTTTATTCATGTCTTTCAATATCTACTGTTTTAAGCTATGTTAATGCTTATGCTCTACTATAAAATTAACTTTTAGCGGCAATAAATTAACTGTTGCTAATTCATTTACAATAAATTTAACATTTACTAAGCTTCCACTATGAGTAGAGTCTGAGGAAGGACCGGACCACAAGGGTCTATTATACTCAGCCTTACCCTGCATTTCTGCGAGAGGCTATGAAGCTTGAACCCATGACCTCCTACTCACTTGAAAGAAACTTTATCAGTTACGTCAAGGCTCATTTGTTAACTTCTACGTTAATTAAGAAGAAAAGAAAGGCTTGGAAATTTGTGTAACAGTGGAACAGTGGAAGTGCGTTGAATCAAGAACATATAGTATGGTTCGATGATCTTGTTTGTGATTTTAGCAGAGTTTCAAAGGATAAATAACTCAACTTTCAACCAAGTGCACCATTTGTCTACATATATACATAAAATACCTAGTTTTACGAAGACAACACAGATTCACGTGCCCCAATTTTTATCTATAAACTCACCCCTGCATTATGAGAATTTAAAACAAGTTTTACAAACCTTGAGAATTTTGTAAAAATTTGAGTAGGTATTAAATGGTAGAAAAACAAAAAGTTAAAAGTACTCACCTTAATGATGAATTGGATTTGCCAATAAATTGAGTTTTCTAGTGTCTGAAATTATGAAATTTGTATTTAAACTCCATACAAGTGCAAAGCTACATATATGCCCCACCTTATCTTATCATCTGCTCTCTAGATCTCCTCCTCCTTTCTTTTAATTTTACAAATAAGTACAGAGAAAAGTGTCACATACCTTATATGTTTTACGTTGTTTGTTTTATTTTCCTTTTTGACACGTTTGAAACCATAAGACTAAAAGGCATTCTGGTACGTTAAGCCTATTTTTAATTCAAGACCTTGAGATTCAAAAGTCTTTATTTTCTTAAATTTTGTATCTAATAAAAAACTAGACAAACAAATTGAGACTAAGAGAGTAATGGCCTTTCATGTACCCAAATTACCCCTGTTTTCTCTTGACCAATTAACCTTTTCGTCATATAATATAATAATACAGCCAGGGCAAGCATGGAATTATGCAATAATAAGAAAGAAGATGTTATGTTATACATAATTCGAGCAGAAAGTAATGAATTCAGCGGAATTCACACACTCGCCTAAGATACATTACTAAGGATAGTCTACATGAATCTATAGATAATTCTTAGGAATAAGGCAAAGGTCATTTTTCTTATGCATGGTAATTCCAGGCTTAACATTTGTGTCAATATCCTCTTTTTTCATCCCACAAGGCAACTCCCAATCAAACGCGTAAAGAAGATTTGATAATGCAAGTTCCATCGATGCAACTCCAAGTGCAATCCCTGGACATCCTCTTCTTCCTGCTCCAAATGGAATTAACTCAAAGTCTTGTCCTTTGAAATCGATGTCACTATTCAAGAATCTCTCGGGTATAAATTCTTCTGGATTTTCCCATATTTCAGGATCTCGTGCAATAGCCCATGCATTAACATTAATTATAGTTCCTGGTTGAATTTCATACCCTTCTAGTATGGATTTTTCCATTGATTCTCTTGGCAGTAGGAGTGGAACTGATGGATACAATCTAAATGACTCTTTTATCACTGCTTTGAAATAGGGAAGATTTTGGATATCGTCTTCATTCAATATATCGCGTTTCTTTTTGAATGATTTTCTCATTTCTTCTTGAACTTTTTTCATAGCTTTTGGATTCTTCATCAAGGCTGTCATTGTCCATATTACTGCAGCGGCACTAGTGTCTGATCCTGCAAGTAACACATTCTACAAAGAAAAAAATAATTAGAAATATCAATTCACGAGGAAGTTTCAAGCTGGGAATGTGAACCGCATGTGTGCTACCTACCCATCAACATATATATATATATAGAGAGAAAGCGCACGTGTGTTCCATGTGAATTTTTATAGATATGTTAGAATGACTAAAATTTTATGGAAATATATATGTAAAGAGCAGGTAATGAGTAATATAATACAACAATTATAAATAAATCTTTAATAATATAAACAAAAAAACCGCCAAATGAAGGGCATATTTTGATGTTTCAAATTAAATTTGTTTTAATCAACCAACTGTAACTTTTGAACTTTGGTTAATAGTAGCAAACTTTCAATTAAGTCACAAATGGCTAATTTGAGCGCAAATAAGAATACAGACTTGCGGCAATAAAGCATTCATAGAAAACTAAATTAAGAAGTCTAATAGAGGAAAAACACACAAAAATAGAGAAGGAAAAAAATACAATGTATACATACTTGTTAAGACTTTGATCGTAATAATATAGATGGAAAAACAAACACAAAATTAGTACATAATTTTTCGAGTTCTTATCGACTCTTTCTCCCATATCCTATCAAAATTCAAGAGTCTGATTCATATACTTTAACTACTTTAACTATAGAATAAAAATGATAACCTTGGTAGTAGTTTCATGAAATAAAAAAGTTGAATTTATATAGACAGAAATGAAGGAATACCAAAAGATATCATAAAATTTTAAATTAAATATTTAGAGGTTATGGTTATGAAAAAGATGAGAGTTATGGATATCAAAAGTATAAAAATTGAATAAGTAATTAGATATGAGGTATGAATATGAATATCTAAACCAATAATGTGTGTGTCTCCATTTTGTGGCTTTGCACCATTTTAAATTATTAAATTTCTTTATTTATCTTAAAGGATAATACTTTATCCACATAAATTATATTATTTATAAGAATAGTTACGAAAACGGTTATGAGAAGAAAAGTTGACTAATTTATGTAGAGATTTTTGGATTTTTAATTTATTATTATATACATATAGATTAGAGATGATAAATATTATTAAATTAGATATTTTAATTAGGAATTAATCTAAGGAAGTACAAAAGTCATTAACATGTTAATTAAAATTATACAATTTAATATTTAAATTTAACAGTTAAATGTTTTATAACATTTTAATTTATAATAGGAGTAAAACTGTAATTCAATTTTTAACTTTTTTTGTTCCCACTTATAGTAATACTAGTCCTTGGACACGTGCAAAAGCACGTGTATTCCATACAATTTTAAACTACACAAACACACACAGTCAAATGTGAACTTGTGTGCTCCAAACATAGTCCATGTCCACACTTCAAAGTTCAAATATGCAAAGAATTTCACAGATCAATTACTTCTATCTGAATTTGAGTTTTATTACAACATAAGCTTTTCAGAAATACATATTATACTAAAAGAAGTGAATATTCTGCTAGCTTAGCAATAATACAAAAAGTGGTAAATATATGTAGCTAAATCAATTGGAATAGATTTACCTGAAGTAGACTCTTCTTGGAGGAGAAATCTAATCGAAAGAAGGCAAATGGAATAACGGGACAAACACACCTTATGATGCACTTTATAGAGTATTTTAAAGAATATGAAAAGATTGACCATACTAAATATCATGGAGAAGATAAACTACACATATGTACAACCAATAAAAATCAAGAAATTTAATATTAATATAAATGAAGAATGTAAAAAGACTCTATGGAAGATGAAAGAAAGAAAATTTAACGAGTGAAATAATTTAGGGAACCTATACACATGTGACCAGACCATAATTAATTGTTGTTACACAATGCCTTCCTCGCCCTCACCAAACGTTTTTGTTCCTCTAAACATGTAGTGAAGGAGAAGGTGAAAGAGATAAAAAAATTATGGCAGTAAACATTTTCAGAAAGCAAGCATTAATATAGTATTTGGATTCATTGAATTTGAGGGGCTAATGAATTTTGTTATATTTTCTTATGTAAACAAAAGTTATTTAAATGAAGATTTGCTTTTACTTCAAGGATAAAATTGTAAACTAACTTTTGATTCATTACTATTATGGATATTAATTATTATTTATGAATAATAACTCAACTTTATAGGGTTATTTTGGTATTTCAACTTTTAACTTTTTTTTAATCCATTTTAGTGAAATAATTAATAATTAATAATGATATTATTGTAGTAACTCAACTTTATAGGATTCTTTTGGTATTTCAGCTTTTAACTTTTTTTGTTCCCACTTTTAATATATATATATTATAAGATAATTTAATTTTACCAAGTATATAATTCATCATTAGTTTGTGCTAATTATAACAGAAGAAAATCAAAAGTACAACTATTGCAAGCTTCCATAGTAAGTATTTATTGAAGCAATTACTTAGCATTTAATATAATGTTAATTTACCAAGTATATAATTCATCATTAGTCTGTGCTAATTATAACAGAAGAAAATCAAAAGTACAACTATTGCAAGCTTCCATAGTTAAGTATTTATTGAAGCAATTACTTAGCATTTAATATAATGTTATGAATATAATTCATCTGAAAAAATTTTTATACCTTTGCACGGTAGGAGTAACTGAGGTACACTTAAGGGTCATTTTAACTGTTGCAAAACTTTTGATTTCCTTTTGTCATTTAATATAGGATATCATCCAATTGTACAAATATTCATTGTATCTATATTAATTCATGTCATAGATTGTGAGTTCTCCATTTTTAGAATATTAATATTATTATTATAAATATATTATGATATTTATTATAATTAATGTGTATTTATATTTTTGTTCATAAATATGTAATAATAGTGTTTAATAGAAAATACAATAGTTTTATTTATATTTAATGTATATTTACATTTTTGTCCATAAAGATTATGATATTATAAGGATATTTTTGTAATTCAACTTTTGACATAAAGACTTCCCACTTATAATATAAAATATATATATATATATATATATTTCTCAATTCCGTCCTAGATTATTCATTGCGCTCCATTAAAGCTAGTCTCGATGCAATATTATTTGACTTCAAAAAAGAAAAATATATAAGTGCTTCTATCACTAAAATAATATATAGTAAAATTTCTATATTTCTATTGGCATATAAATCAGGACTAAAAGATTTTAACAAACATTATACCTAGAATCAACATATTAGCATCATTAAAATTCTAATTGTGTGAACTTGCTGACAAATGTGGGTTCCATGTTTGGATAAAAGATAAGGTTTAGTATAGGTTGACAGCCGGTACCGTGTAAAACTAAAACTCCAATTGTGTGACTTTGCTGACAAATGTGGCTCCCATGTTTGGATAAAAGATGAGGTTCACTATAGGTTGACAACTAGTGTAAAACTAATATACCTATGATAAATCATATATATATATATATATATTACTAAGAAGATTACCATGACAATTGCTTTTATGTCCTCCAAAGTGAGATCAATTGGTGTTAATTTATCTCTCTTCAATTGGAGCAAAAGATCAAGAATGTCCCCTTCCATGGATTTTGGCCTATTGGGATCAACATGCTTCTCAACGAGTTCTTCATAAAACTCATCCAAATCCTTGAAATTCTTCTCAAGTCTATTTGTCAATCCAGTGAATTTATCAATCCAACCTAAATAAGGAAAAAAGTCAGAAACATAAAAGCTAGTCAACATTGTTGCAGATTCTTCTAAAAGTTCATCAAATCTCCTCTTTTCATGTGCTTCTTCATCAAACCTAATGCCAAAAGCAACTCTACAAATAATCGTAGTACTTAGTGAAATCATTAAATTGCTCAAATTAGTTATTTGCGAAACACTAGCTTGTTGAGATATTTTCTTGATCATTCTCGAGACTTCATCTTCGCGAATTGGACTAAATAATTTCACTTTCTTGTGACTAAATAGATGAAGAACACTTATTTTTCTCATTTCTCTCCAATAATCATTGTAGCGTTGAAAGACTATGTCGCGACCATTGTAAGACAATTTTTGCTGCCCAAGATGAGAAGGTCTACTACAAAATACTAGATCTTGTGTTTTCAACACTTTTTTTGCCAATTTTGCTGAAGAAATTACAATTATTGGAGTAGAGCCAAATTTCAATGAAAATATTTTTCCATATTTCTTGGAAAGTTTCCAAAAATAGATATGAGGGGCTAAACTATCAAATTGATGCAAATTTCCAATGAATGGAAGGCCAATAGGACCTGGTGGCAGATTGTTTTTGCTACTCTTTTTGGCTTTAGAAAGAAGAAAAATAAGAAGGATAGGAAAGGCTACAAAGAGTAGAAAGAGTATCATTTTGTTTAACTTTGCGAAATACTAGTCACTTGAGATGTCATATATATAAATTAAAGGGAAAAGGGTAAAAAATGTCCTTAAACTAGTGAAAGGAATAAAAATGTCCTTCGTTTATAATTTGACTAAAAAATGTCTTTATTGTCAATACTTTGGTCCAAAAATGTTCTTGCAGTCAATACTTTGGTCCAGAAATGCCCCTATAGTTACAAAATGGGTCAAAAATGCCCTTTTCCGAATAAATATAATATTGTTTTTTTTTTAAACACATTTTCTTCCTAATTAAAATATTATTAAAAACACTATTCTTGTTTTCTTTCTTCTATTAAATCACTTTAACAAATAAAAATGTAGGAAATATTATTTTTCTTCGTAATCTCATTTTATCAATTAAAATAGAATAATTTCATGTACCCTTTCGACAAATAATATATGTCATATATATATATATATATATATAAATCATAGTATATCCATCATTAAATTATATTTATATAACGATAAAAATAATGATAATAAAATAAAAAATATTTTCATTTTTTTTAATTGAAGTAAGATAAACATTTGCTAATTTAAAAAAACATTAATAGAAAAATGAAGTGTTAAAAAGAAAATAATAATATATTTATTTGTAAAATGGGCATTTTTGATCCATTAAATAACAATAAGGACATTTTTGGACCAAAGTATTGACGGCAAGGGCATTTTTGGATCAAACTACAAACGGAGGGCATTTTTGTTCCTTTCGCATAGTTTAAAGAGCATTTTGAACTATTGACGGTAAGAGCATTTTTGAGCCAAACTATAAACTGAGGACATTTTTATTCCTTTCATATAGTTTAAGGGCATTTTTGACATTTTTCCCTAAATAAAATACTAATATAATAGATGTTGGCTAGACTTTTCTTTTTATATTTTTTTCACTGATACCATAAAAAAGTAATAGTGTGGTCACCTAAAATATATAGTACCTAACCATACAATTGGAACAGTGGAACTGGTTACTTAGAAAATAATGCTAGTTGCTAGTATGTTTTGGTCATGCTTATTTTCCGTGAAAGTACTTTTTGGAGAATAGCGAGGGCCAGGTCTTGATGTAGAAAGGAGCTCTCAAGCTGAGGCGAAGAAGAAAGCTTACGATTTTGTTGGTGTGAAGTGAGCTCTAACAATTGAAGCCTCCGCAGTGGCGGACCTATGTAGTCACTTACGGGTAATTAAGCACCCACTACCTTTTGTGTCAACATTCTTATTTATGTACAAAATTTAGAAATGTATTGAAATATATTAACTGAGCACCCATTATATGTAGCATTTTCCCAGCTAAAAATAGTTGAGCACCCATGATACAAAATTTCTGGATCCGTCACTGAGCCTCCGGCTTGAGCGTGGTGAAGCAAGGGGTCAGTGAGATCGATCCCGATCAATGCAGTTAGTAGTTTCTTCAACAATTCTAAAGTGTTTGATTAATAAATTTAATAAAATTACTTTTATAAATATTAGAGTAACATTTTTTGCTTGTCTAAGGTTCCATAAGTGCTTTTGAGAAAAACTATTTTTTTTCACAATAATTCAGAAGCTTTCATTTTCTTCCTAAAAAATTGGCAAAACATCTCAACTCTCTAAAATAAGCACATTTCTTTAAAAAATAAAGTGTATAAAACATTTTTAATTTTAAAAAAAAATTGGTCAAACAACCTATAACGCATATAACTTGCCGTAACATGTTAAATTGAACTGATAGTGTAAAAACAAATTATGTTGTCAATGTATATTAGTTAAATTCTTGATTATGTGATGAGTACTAATTATATTAGCAGTCTAATCTTTCAATGCTTAGATGTGGGTGCTTGGATTGACTTATTTTTAGTGGTTTTTGGATTTTAAACTATTTTTTAGAAGTGTATGGGCAACTTAAGCACTTTTTTCAGATCGAAAAAGTAGCAAAAAAAAAATCAAAAATCAAAAGTTGGGTGTCTCTAACGTATGAATTTTACTTTTGACTTATAAGTAACTTTTAAAAAGCCCATTCAAACACCCCCTTAATCCCTCATGTGTAATTTACTACTATAGAGTCTTAATTAACATGTTAATTGTGGGTAATAAATGATAATCTTTTTATTGATATGTGTGAAGCAAGAAGAAATGTCATAATCCATAGTTCAAAATAAACGAAACATTGCATTTATAAACTCACCTCTCAATGATTATTTTTTCCTATGATAAAAGGGGATAAAATTCTATGGTTAAAAATTGGAGAGTGAGTTGGATTTTTTTGTGCACAAATTGAAGTTGGTCAAGAATGTACTACTCATAATTTTTATCATTTCAATTAAACCATATGAAATAGTCATAAAATGGAAATTATGAAAGTGAAAGTGGGACCAAATATTTTTTGGAATAACTAGTTAGTGTACATACCTTCAAGTAATTGTAACTTCTTTTTTTCAAAGAAAAAAACCATGGCATAGCATTACATGCTCACTATATGCAATCAATATATTAGACATATTGAAAGAAGAAAGAATTATCATCTCATTATCTATCGACGTGAATTTTTTTTTTATTCTTTAACAAACTTTCCTGACAATTATACTATTATATCTTCCCCAATTATAATACACCAGCCTAACTAAGGTTTATTGAATAGTTTCAAATAAACAAGAGTAGTGGAGAACTAAAGAAAATCATAATCAGTATGATTTTATTAAATCAAATTCACATTATTGAAAATATGTACACAGAATTCGAGTCGAAAGCAATGATAACTCACCCTAAATTATTGTGGAAGTGTATTTAGAAATATTTATTAGGGATAAGGCAAAGATCATTTTTCTTATGCATGGTGATTCCATGCCTAACATTTGTGTCAATGTCCTCTTTTTTCGATCCATAGGGTAACTCCCAATCAAACGCATAAAGAAGATTTGATAATGCAAGTTCTATGGCTGTAATTCCAAGTGTAATCCCGGGGCATCCTCTTCTTCCTGCTCCAAACGGAATTAACTGGTAATCTTCTTTCTTGAAATCAATATCGCTATTCAAAAATCTCTCAGGTATAAATTCTTTAGGATTTTCCCATATTTCAGGATCCCTTGCAATTGCCCATGCGTTAATATGAACTATAGTTCCTTGCTGAATTTCATACCCTTCTAGTGTGGATTTTTTCATTGATTCTCTTGGTATTAGGAGTGGATCTGGTGGATATAATCTAAATGTCTCTTTTATAACTGCTTTGAGATAAGACATATTTTGAATATCATCTTCATTCACAATGCCTTTGGTCCCAATTGATTTTCTAATTTCTTCTTGAACTTTCTTCATGACTTTTGGATTTTTCATCAAGGCTGTCATTGCCCATACTACTACAGCTGCACTAGTGTCTGATCCAGCAACCAACACATTCTACACAAAATTAACAGTGAATTAATAAGAAAAGAAATTTGTCAATGCAATGGACACATCTATGCTACATATTAGAGATGGCAAAATCAATTCATCTTTTAGTAATCCGCCCTACTAAATTTAAACGAGTTGTATATTGAATCTCTCTTTAATTGATCAATATGTGATATTCTAAATCCTCGTTACTAAAGCTCTTCTAGTTTAAGGATATCTCCAAAGTACCTATTACTATGTTCTTAATTTTAAGGAGGTGTTCGAGTTGGCTCTTAAAAGATGTTTGTAATTTTCTAGATTGATTTAATTCACTATATCTCTAGTGTTATACTAATGGGTTAAAATACTCAAATAGTGTAACAAGATGGGTCATATATTACAGTCCAAATTAGTTTTCAACTTTTTCTAGAAAGCAAAATATATAAAAGGATGGGAGGTTGTGTCATGGTGGGCGTATTGAATTATGACCCCTCATTTGACCGATCTTAATACAATTCATTTTAACTTAACTATATTTTGAACGATAATTTATGTTTGATTCAACCTGCCCATTTATTTGTCACCTCTACATTCGTACAAATGTACATATGTATATATATGCATATATAATTAAATATGTGTGCGAGCGCATGTACTACTAGATAGATTCGAGACATGGAAATTACCATTAGAAGTCCTTTTATGTCCTCCATAGTGAGATCAATTGGTGTTGATTGCTCTTTCTTCAATTGAAGCAAAAGATCAAGAATATCTCCTTCCATAGATTTTGGCCTATTGGGATTCTGATGTTGCTCAATGAGTTCTTCATAAAACTCATTCAAATTCTTGAAATTTCTCTCGAGTCTATCTGTCTGTCCAGTAAGTTTATCAATCCAACTTAAAGAAGGAAAAAAATCAGACACAAAAAAGGTAGCCATCATAGCTTGAGCCTCAGCTAAAAGATAATCAAATCTCTTTCTTTCGTGCGCTTCTTCATCAAACCTAACACCAAAAGCAACTCTACAAATTATCGTACTTGTTAATGAAATCATTAAACTACTCAAATTTGTAATTTGAGAAGACGCAGCTAGTTGAGATATTTTCTTGATCATTCTTGATACTTCATCTTCACGAATCGGACTAAAAGATTGTACCTTTTTTAGACTAAATAATTGAAGCACACAAATTTTTCTCATTTCTCTCCAATAGTCATTATAAGGTGCAAAGGCAATATCATGACCATTGTAAGACAATTTTTGTTGTCCAAGAAGAGAAGGTCTACTACAAAATACTAAATCTTGTGTCTTCAATACTTCTTTTGCTAATTTTGCTGAAGAAACTACCACCATAGTAGAAGAACCAAGTTTCAATGAGAAAAATTTTCCATATTTTTTAGAAAGTTTCAAAAAATAGAGATGAGGAGTTAAACTATCATATTGATGCAAATTTCCAATAAATGGAAGGCCTATAGGACCTGGTGGCAGATTTCTTTTTCCACTAAGGAGAAAAATGAGCAAAATTGGAAAGGCTACAAAGAGTAGAAGGAGAATCATTTTGTTGTCCAACTACACAAAATAATGCAAGTCACTTGAAATGGCCTACATATATAAAAAAAAAATGGATCTTTGGGTCAAACTTGTCCCTTTTTTTTTATATATATTAAAGATAAGGAGTATATGACTTCTGGTCAATATAATATAATTAAAAGAATTTTAGACTATCACGCCACCTAAAAAGATATACTATTCATTTCAATTTGCTTGACATATAAGTAATTATACATAACAAGAGGAACCATATACATGAAAAATAAGACGGACAACATGCGGCAAACAATTCCTCAATATCTTGTTTATTTGCAACAAAATATTTTTTTATATGTCAGTAAGCGTTATATTAAACTGATAATGTAAATCCTTAATAAGATGAATACTAAAAGGAGGAAAAAGAAGAAGAGTTATACATTTATAGAGCAACAACATTCGATCAAGTGGATTATTTAAATTTTTTTGTATTATGATGTCAACAGATAATATTATAAAATTATTATATAAAAAAATTTCATTTTACAAAAATAATTATAAATTCACGTACCCATATTATATCCTATAAATTCGTAGCCGGCAAAATGGACATTGCATCTATAAAATCACATCCTCTCCAGCATTGTTTAATGGTTAGCTAAGATTATGCCACGTCATCGCTATATGTAATCCAACGGCTTCTATTCATTGATAAATTACAAATATTAAGTGTATTTGATAGGAAGACAAATATTTTCAATGTTAAATAGAAAATGTCTGAAGTTTAATGGTTCATTGAACTATCGGATGCGTAGTATTAAAGAAAATAACATATTTAATGTTGTTAGGCTAATTAACTATTTAAGAGATGAATGAAATTACACGTAAAAGCTTTTTTATTAATTTGAATAAAAAATGTAAAATTGAAATTAATTATTAGAACTTAAAGTGTTCAATTGAAACAAAACTTAATTCGAATATCTAAAATATGAGAGATGTGAAGACGATGTGTGGTGGCAAGTGGCAACAAAGGAGTGAGGTTGAAAAGAGAAATTCATAGTGAATTATTATTGGCTTAAGTCATCCACAATCATTTAAAGTTGTCCGCATATTTCACTTAAACACCTCAATTAAGATTTGTACCTATTGAACTTATTTGTTCAAAAATCATTCTTATTAAACACAAAATATTGACATGGCAAAAAAAAGGTGTGTTTCACCCTTTTTAAACGCGTTAAACAGTTGAAATATTTTTTTTACTATTTTTTATTTTCCAACTTATACAACTATTATTAAAAAAAAAAAAAAAAACTAATTAGCAAAAATAAAAGAAAAAAGAAGAAGAAGAAAAGGCCCCATTTACAGCCAACTTGTCATAGAAATGTCATCTCTTTGCTATCATCTCCTTGCACCACACCCCCTCCACCTCTCTCTCTTTCTTTCTTTCTCTCACTCTCTCCATTTCTTTATGCTTTTTTCCTTCTTTAATTGTTTAGTTACTACATAGATCTAAGAGCCCATTTGGATTGACTTAAAAAAAATAACTTTTAAAAAGTAACTTTTTAAAGTGGAACTTATTTTTAAAATAAATAGTTATGTGTTTGGATAAAAGCGCTGCAGTTGAAAAAAAAACTGTTGATGTGTTTGACAAATAAGTGCTGGTAAACACTTTTTTTTAATCAAAATGTCTGAAATACCCTTAAAGTTGTTAACACGATAAAAAGTTGATTATTTTAAGGTTTTTATACTTAAAAAAAAAACATAATGATAATAATAATAATAATAAACATAAACATAATAATAATAATAAACATAATAATAATACGAATAATAATAATAATAATAAGAATAATAATAAGAATAAGAATAGTAATAAACATAATAATAAACATAATAATAATAATAATAAACATAATAATAATAAGAAGAATAAGAATAATAAGAATAATAATAAATATAATAATAATAAACATAATAATAATAATAATAAA